>NW_026712123.1:0-73665 GCF_030504385.1 Musca domestica
TAACATATCTAACTGAGCTCTCCATCTAATCGGAGGGTACTAGGATAGAGCGGACATTAGATGTCCATTTCCGGAATTCGAATTTAAGCCAATTATAAGTGGATCCCTATACCTGTGTGTGGTGTCTTAATCGTCGTATCCTGCCAGCACTTCGTCAACGTGAGCAGTTGAAACACATTATCATGGACCAACAGTATAATGTCTGAATGGTATAATAATTTTGAATGAATGATAATAATTTTTTTTCCTCTAATGCCTTTCAATTAAGCTTAGGATCTTAGGCGTACAATGAAAATAAAAAAGTAATATTATCGTAAATAATATATTTATGTTCGTTTACGAGTTTGACAGGAGTAAAAATGTATGTATCACTCTGTGCTAAAATCACAAAGTTGTACTCAAACTTATTGCAAGAATTACGAGAATCTTTTCTACTAATAAACAACCGTTGTTTTTATAAAAACACTAATAATAAAATTAAGACAAGAACAAAAATAGAAATGTATGAACTAAAATGATTCTGAATTGTATATTACCGCCAACCTTGCAACATGTAACTATGTTGCAATAATATCGGTTAAGATAACATATTAATATGCATAACCGTATACTTCATGTATCTTTCATTCTTTTTTACAAGAAGTATAAGTTGTGTAAAAACAATAAAAATTTACGAGAATCTTTCTCTACTAATAAACAAACATTGTTTTTATAAAAACAACAATAATGTAATTAAGACTGGCCATTTTGCAACAACAAAGGAAATGGAAATATATAAACTAAATTATTCTGATTGGAGATTGCCGCCAGCCTTGCAACATGTAACTATCCTGCAATAATAAAGGTTAAGATAACAAATTTATTTGCGTAAACGTATTATTCATTCATTTTTTTTTTTTTTCAAACTCAACAATATGCTGTGTGAACTAAAACAACTGAAATATTCATTTAAATTTTAAGAAAAAAGTGGGATTCGAGTTCATTAAACAGCAAGTCGCGAATCACCGTGTGACAGCACTCGGGGTTACACCGACACAAATCCGAGACAAACCAACCACACATGATGAGTTGTGCCCAAGGGTAACCTGAACTCGAGTAAGTTTGGGTTTTCTTGATTCGTGGATGGATTTCTGGCCTACACGATCAGATCGGAAAAATGGGGATCGGTGATAATATGAATCAGAAAGGACAATCTGACCGGCATACAATTCTTTCAGTCTGGCTTTAAACGGACTGCAGCGTGAGTTGGGAATATTGTCCCTGGTTTATTTGGATTGAAGTCAACCATACATATGAGGCTATAAACCGCACTTGAATCTAATAGTGCACGGACTGGATACTGTCATGTATAATGTTTATATGGACTTTTAAGGTACAGAATTGTTGAATAAGCGCAATCACTTTACGATATCGGTTCTCAATATGATTATTTAGTGGAATCTGTTCCCATTATATCTTTATGGCAAGTCAGCCTTAACAACTATACACATACATTGGCAATGTTATGTGAAAATTTTTTCATAGGCACAAATTGCATTTGGATTTTTTACGGCAGCTCCTGCAGACCGTACCATAGGGGTAAACCTGAAACCATACCTTCTGTTTTTGAACACCTTATTAGAGGCATATTTACGATCATTTTAAAATTGGGGGGCGAATTAGACCTTGTGAATTAATACAATTTATTAGTTTTACTTTTATTATTTTATATTGCGAAGTGTAAAACAAGGAGCAGGTTGCACACATTTTGGATCTTTGTTGTTTACTCTGGCTTTTAACTTGAAACATAGTATGGGAAAGGGTATAAAAAAACCGAAAAAGAGTAATTTACTAGAGTAGTACATTACTCTTTTTCGGTTCAGACTAATTCATTTTTAATACCGATTCATGTTATTAATGATAAAATCTTTTTTTCATAATGACAATGAATACTTACTTAATACACTTTATTACTTTAACTGTTAAATAAATTTTTCATATGGTTATGCTGAAATCGATCACTGGATAAAGGAACGCATGACAGCGGAGAGATGAAAATGTTTGTGAACAAATTAAAAAAAAAAAAGCCAAAGAATTTAAATTTTTTGTTTTTTTCTTTTTTTAATGCCTTTTCAATTATGTTTACGATCTTAAAATGTGTTTGCTTAGCAATAAAAATTAAAGAGGAAATAAAGCAAAAAGTTTTTAATTTGTAACACTGACGAGGGTTTTAATTGAATATTTTGTAATGTTATCGCAAAAAATATCTCTACCTTCTTATTGTTGATGCGACTTTCACAAAAGTAAAAGCGTAGGAGTAGCAAACTCAATGCCTAATTCGTTAGTTCGAAGTTTTACTTATAACTCTGTGCTAAAATCACAAAGTTGTACTCAAACATACTAAAAGAATTACAAGGTATGTAAATACAATAACGATTAAAGAGAAACTTTCTCTACTAATACACAAACGTAAATTAACAATAATCGAATTAGTCAGTCTCAATGCCATTATGTTGATTTTACGTTTGTTTATAAATAGAGGAACTGAAAGAAATAGAAAAATTTGAACAAAAATTATTCTGATTTGGACATTACCGCCAGCCTTGCAACATGTGACTATGTTGGTATAGTTAATGTTAAGATAACAAATTAATATGCGTAACCGTATAATTCATGTATTTTTCATACATTTTTTAAAATTCAACAATATGCTAGTTGATTTAAGGGAATTAAATATTTCTTTAAAATTTTGAGAAAAAAATTGATTTTAGTTCATTAATCAGCAGGTCACGTGACAACCCAACCACATATGGTGAGTTGTGGGCAGGGGATACCCGGGCTCGCATAAGTTTGGATTTTCTTGATTCGGGAATAGATGTCTGGTCTACGCGATCAGCTCGGAAGAAATGGGGATCGGTGATAAAATGGATCAAAACACAGATTCTGAGCGGCATTACAATTCTTTTAGTCCGTCTTTAAATTGTCCCTGGTTTATTTGGATAGAAGTCAACCACAACGACTCAACAAGTTATCTACATATGCGGATATTAACCGCACATGAATCTAATAGTGCGCGGACTGTATAATTCCATCTATAATGTTTATTCTAATCGCCGTAAGCAGAATTGTTGAGTAAGAGTTTTCAACTTACGATATCGGTTCACGATATGCAAATGAGATTCTTTATTAGATGTCTGGAGGAGCAAGTATCGGAGACCCTATCTGGAAATCAGTCATAGGACATGCCTTGTTGGGCATACACTTAAGTCAATATAGGCCTGTTGGGATACCTGGTACCTCTCTAATCACATTTTAACCAAGTAAAAATTTGTTCTTCGTTTTTATCTCATTGGGATCGCCCCATAGAACTTTTTTGGTTTTCCCTACGGCCTCATTGTTCCATAGGGATATTTGGGCGTTTTTGGACCATATGTTTAACACTAGACGTGATGCATTAAGGGGAACTGGATTGTCTAAGTTTATTGTTGCTAAGTATCTGCCTGTTCTGGCGAGAGAGTTCGCTAACTCACGCATGACCTGGCACCCATATAATGCGTACTGAACCGTATTGAGAGTAGTTGTTGATGGAATTTGAACATTTCAATACAGTTTTCGTTATACCTTTTATAGCATTCTGTCCGTTAGAACGTTTACTGTAGCCGGTCTTGTGTTGGCATTAAACCAGTTCAGACACTCTGCAATCGCCCGCTCCTCATTGGGCGCAGATGCTTAAGCACCATATTCGTTGGACTTTATGTATTGCATTTTCTATCCATAGCTGTCCAACTGAATAGCGCAGATGCTTAAGCACCATATTCGTTGGACTTTATGTATTGCATTTTCTATCCATAGCTGTCCACCTGAAAAGTCATATTTAGCCTATTGCCACGTTGCCCAACATCTATGAGCTTTGGTTGTTCTTTCTTGAATGTGGTCTCTTCAATTAAGTTCTTATCTAGAATTATACCCAGATATTTAACCTTATTGGAAATATTGATTGTCTTGTTCAGGAAGACCTGTTTGTAGTTACATTGAGATCAAATCTTATTACGACTTTCGTGGAGTACAGTTTTGAATTCATACTCCATAACTGTCGAAGTGCCAACGAAATTTGTACCATTGTCTATGAATATAGTTTTAGGAAACCACGACGACGAATAAATCAATGAAAAACGCTTAAGAATGTTGCAATCGACAAATCTATGGTAGTTTCAGAATATATTACTTTCGTAGAAAGCAACGTAAAAACTTAGGTAGCCCTTTGTAATTTTAGAAATCCGTAAGGGACTTTCAATGAAACGGACCTGAGAAATCTGTGACAGTAATGACGAACAGTCATTTTTACGGTTATGTTAGGAGATAGAGATGCCAAATTTGTGAACAAGACTATTTTCTCTAAAATGCAAGATTTGCATTTCCTAATTACCTTACAAATCAACGAAGTTGCTGGGATATCCAATATTGTAAGCCTAATATGCGCTGAACCAAACAAATTCCCCGTGAATGAAAGCTTATGTAAATTTAGTACCAATAGAAGCGACAAATTTGATTGGAAGGGTAGTAGAATCGTATGTCTTATTCTGCCCTATATATTCTTGAATTGTACGAATTCTATTCCAAGTAGAAGGGTTTTTTTTTCGTTAGCCAGGCGAAGACGGGCCAACAGTAAATTTTTTGAAAAACTATATCGATTTGAGCAGCAATGACTTTTTATAACTATGAGGCTAAAACTATGCAGCATAATTCTAGTAGAGAAAATCAATTGATTTGATATAGCACCCACCAAATCTATTGATTTTCCTCGACTAGAATTATGCGACTTAGTTTAAACCTCATAGTTATAAAATATCATTGCCGCCTAGTTTTTCTGGAAACCAATTTAGTAAAATGTTCTCCATATATTTTATTATACGGATGTACATTACTCGGCGTATCTTTTCAGCAGGATTAACCAAATAAACTAGCAATTGCGGATAAGCTTTCCCATTTGTATAACTACTGTGAAAAAAGGGCTTGTCATTAAATTAGAACATATCTAACTGAGCTTTCCATCTAACCAAAGGGGTACTAGGATATAGCGGACATTAGATGTCCATTTCCGGAATTCGAATTTCACGGGCCCTAAGTCATTTATAAGTGGATCCCCAGACCTGTGTTTAGTATCCAAATCGTTGTATCCTGCCAGAACGTCGTTAACGTACATGCGTTTTAGTGAGATGTGAGCAGTTAAAATTCAGTATCATGGGTCAACTGTAATAATGCCTGTATAGCTAAATAGGGAGCAGAATGTGCTAAAGTTTGCAGCTCGTAATCTGGAATAGTATTATATGTGGTATTTTACTAATGAAAATTGGTCCACTTAAGAGCATGTTCTAAATTCTGGAATACACGTGAATGAAAGATATACACAGGGCAAGATACACAGGATTTATCAGAGGAAGATTGTGAGGATTTAGGTGGAGGAGGAGGTGTCTTAAATTTCTTTAGCCCCGATTTTTTAGTGGAATCGTTTCATTTTATATCATTATGGCAAGTCAGACTTGGCAACTCTACACGAACACCTATATCAGAGCCAATATATGTTTTTGTATATCGACCGAGACGTCATACAAATTTGCAGAGTGTGATTTCCTCTTAATATTGTAGATCTTCTTTCCAAAGAACGATGTTGTTATGATCATGTTATGTGAAAATTTCTTCATAATTTGGAATGTAGGCACCATAAGATTGGATTTGGATCTTTTTACGGGAGCTCCCACAGATCGCACTATAGGGTGTTTGTGGGAGAAAAAAATTACATTCGAAACCAAGCTTAGGGTCTTTTTGAACACCTTATTAGAGGCCTATTTACGAAAATTTAATCACCACCTAGCAACCAATTGAGTTAATATTACCTAAAATATTGCAGTCTATAAGTCTGAGCAGGGTTGATGTATAATTTAGACGATTATTAATAATTTTATTATTATACATTCCGAAGTGTAAAATTAAATAGCTCAATTAGGTTAGCAAAGTCGACATCGTGAATGTACAAAGGGGCCAAAATGTGTATATTTTATTGCGACAAGGAGCCATAGTTTTATATAGTGGTTCTTGTGTTATTTAATTACAGGTTGCAGAATTTTGTTGTTGTTGTTTACTCTGGCTCTTACCTCGAAACATAGTAATGATTACTTAATAAACTTTATTCCTTTAACAGGTAAACTGTTTTTTCACATAGTTACGCTGAAATCGCTCAGTTGATATAAGACACATAACAGAGGAGAGAAGAAAATGATTGTGAAAAAAATGGAAGAAATGCCAAAGAATTTATTTTTGTTTGTTCACAATGCTTTTTCAATTAAGCGTAGAATAAACAAGTAAAAAAGCAGTAAGTTCGGCCGGGCCGAACTTTGAATGTGGAGGGTATTCAAAGTTCGGCCCGGCCGAACTTACTTACTTTGGAACGAATTAGAAAATTTTCAAAAAAATAAAATCCAATAAAAATTCTTTTAAAATCTTTAAAATGTCTAATATAGGAAGGTGCCGATATATGGGGGGATATACGATATTGTGGACCTATAAAGACAAATATATGTCTGCGTGTAAAGTACTCACAAGGAACTCCGTGTGTGGATTTTCAGACAATACGATTGGAAATGTGGCTAAAATCATCAAAATACCGAATATCGGGGGTACCGTTATATGAGGGCTATACAATATCGTGGATCTATATAGATAATTCTCTGCCGAGGTATAAAGTACCCACAAGGAACTCCTTGTATGGATTTTCAGACAATTCCGATGAAAAATGTGGGTCAAACATAAAATACCGAATATTGGGAGGTACGTTATATGGAGGATATACGATATCGTGAACCTGTATAGACAATTTTCTCTCAGGGGGTGAAGTACTCACAAGGAACTACTTGTGTTGATTTTAAGACAATTCCATTGAAAGTGTGGCTGACATCATCAAATATCGAATATCGGAGGTTACAGTTATATGGGGGATATACGATATCGTGGGACCTATATAGACACTTCATTTTGAGGAGGTAAAATGCCCACAAGGGAATCCTTTTGTGGATTTTCAGACAATTCCGTTGAAAATGTGGGTAAAATCATCAAAATACCAAATATCGGGGGTACCGTTATATAGGGGCTATACGATGATGTGTATACGATATAGATAATTCTCTGCCGAGGTATAAAGTACCCACAAGGAACTCCTTGTGTGGATTTTCAGACAATTCCGTTGAAAAATGTGGGTAAAATCAGCAAAATACCGAATATCGGGGGGTACCGTTTTATGGGGGCTATACGATATTGTGGACCTATATAGATAATTCTCTGCCGAGGTATAAAGTACCCACAAGGAACTCCTTGTGTGGATTTTCAGACAATTCCATTGAAAAATGTGGGTAAAATCATCAAAATACCGAATATCGGGGGGTACCTTTACATGGGGGCTATACGATATCGTGGACCTATATAGACAATTCTTTGCCGAGGTATAAAGTACCCACTAGAACTCCTTGTGTGGATTTTCAGACAATTCCGTTGAAAAATGTGGTAAAATCATCAAAATACCGAATACCGTTACATGGGGGCTATACGATATCGTGGACCTATATAGACAATTCTTTGCCGAGGTATAAAGTACCCACAAGGAACTCCTTGCGTGGATTTTCAGACAATTCCGTTGAAAAATGTGGGTAAAATCATCAAAATACCGGATATCGGGGGGTACCGTTACATGGGGGCTATACGATATCGTGGACCGATATAGCCCATCTTCGAACTTGACCTGCCTGCAGACAAAAGAGAGATGTCTGCAAAATTTTAGCTTCCTATCTTAATTAGTTTAGACTGTAGCGTGATTACAACAGACGGACGGACAGGGCTAAATCGTCTTAGAATTTTACGCTGATCAAGAATATATATACTTTGTTGGGTCTAAAATGATTATTTCGATGAGTTACAAACGGAATGACGAACTTAATATACCCTCCATACCTTTTTTGGTGGAGGGTATAAAAAGGAAATAAAAACACATTTTTTAAATTTGTCAATATTGATGTGGGGTTTCATTGGATATTTTGTAATATTATCGTAAATAATATCTTTACTTTCGTATTGTTGATGCGAGGTTGACAAGAGAAAAAGCGAAGGTGTAGCAAACTGCCGCTCAATGCCTAATTCGTTAGGTAGAATTTTGACATTATCACTCTGTGCTAAAATCACAAAGATGTACTCAAACATACTATAAGTATTATAAGATATGTAAAAACAATAAAAAATGACGAGAATCTTTCTCTACTAATAAACATATGTTGTTTTTATTAAAACAACAATAATGGAATTAAGGCTGAACATTTTGCAACAACAAAAGAAATATATTTACTAAAATGATTCTGAATTGGAGATTGCCGTCAGCCTTGCAACATGTAACTAAGTTGCAATAACATAGGTTAAGATAAAAAATTAATATGCATAACTGTATAATTCATGTATTTTTCATATTTTCAAAACCAACAGTATGCTAGGTGATGCGTTTATATTTTAAGAAAAAATGGGATTCGAGTTCATTAAGCAGCAGCTCACGGGTCACCGTGTGTGTGACTGCACACGGAGTTACACCGACACAAATCCGAGACAACCCAACCACACATGATGAGTTGTGCCCAAGGGTACCTTGGACTCGCTAAGTTTGGGTTTTATCGATTCGAGGATGGATTTCCTGGCACCAATGTAATGCGTACTGAACCGTATTGATAGTAGTTGTTGATTGAATTTATACATTTCAATACAGTTTTTGATGTTACTGTTTTGGATGTTATAGCTTTATAGCGGTCTTACTGACCGTTACGACGTTTACGGTAGCCGGTCTTGTGTTGGCATTAAATCAGTTCAGACACTCTGCATCGGGCAAGCGGAAAGACATTGCGGTATTTGGTTGTTCAATAAAAAGTCTCAGTCCCGTTCTCTCTCCTAGCACTGAGCTGTATAATAACAGTTTCCAGACGGCATTTCCGGTAAGAATCCGTCGATCCACGAATCTCTGGTAGGGATTAATGTTTCACAAGAGGCAGCTACAATTGGGTCAGATATGCGGTCCAATACAAAGCTTTCCCGTTGTAAATTAGTTTGATGGTATGCAGCGTGGCCTTTGCTTATCCATTCGTCCGTCGCCCTGAGCCCTAGGGCCGCGACGGCTGCTTCATGCCGTATCTGAATATCTATTGGGTGCACAAATAGCCCTAGTTGGTGTTGTCCTCATTGCGCGCAGATGCTTAAGCACCATATTCGTTGGACTCTTTTTATTACATTTTCTATCCATAGCTGTCCACCTGAATAGCCAGTGTGTCATATTTAGCCTATTGCCACGTTGCCCAACTTCTATGTGCTTTGGCTGCTCTTTCTTGGATGTGGTCTCTCCAATTAAGTTTCCTATCTAGAATCATACTCAGATATTTAACCTTATTGGAAATATTGATTGTCCTGTTCAGGAAGACCGGTTTGTAGTTACACTGAGAATAAATCTTATTACGACTTTCATGAAGTACAATTTTGAATTCACACTCCATAACTGGCGAAGCGCCAACGAAATTTGTACCATTGTCTGAGAATATAGTTTTAGGAAGCCACGACGACGAATAAATCAATGAAAAACGATTAAGAATGTTGCAATCGACAAATCTATGGTAGTTTCAGTATATATTACTTTCGTAGAAAAGCAACATAAAAACTTACGTAGCCCTTTGTAATTTTAGAAATCCGTAAGGGACTTTGAATGAAACGGACCTGAGAAATCTGTGATAGTAATGGCGAACAGTCATTTTAAACGGTTATGTTCGGAGGTAGAGATGCCAAAATTTGTAAACAAGAATCTTTTCTCTAAAATGCACGGTTTGCATTTCCTAATTACCTTACAAATCAGCGAAGTTGCTGGGATATCCAATATTGTAAGCCTAATGTGCGCTGAACCAAACAAATTCCCCGTGAATGAAAAGCTTATGTAAATTTAGTACCAATAGAAGCGACAAATTTGATTGGAAGGGTAGTAGAATCGTATGTCTTATTCTGCCCTATATATTCTTGAATTGTACGAATTCTATTCCAAGTAGAAGGAATTTTTCGTTAGCCAGGCGAAGACGGGCCAACAGTAAATTTTTTGAAAAACTATATCGATTTGGGCAGCAATGACTTTTTACAACTGTGAGGCTAAAACTATGCAGCATAATTCTAGTCGAGGAAATCAATTGATTGATATAGCACCTATCAAATCTATTGATTTTCCTCGACTAGAATTACGCGACATAGTTTAAGCCTCATAGTTATAAAATATCATTACCGCCTAGTTTTTCTGGAAACCAATTTAGTAAAATGTTCTCCATATATTTTATTATGTACACTACTCCGCGTATCTTTTCAGCAGGATTAACCAACTTATAGAATCAAATAAACTAGCGATTGCGGATAAGCATTCCCATTTTGTATAACTACTGTGAAAAAGGGGCTTGTCATTAAAATAGAACATATCTAACTGAGCTTTCCATCTAACCAAAGGGGTACTAGGATATAGCGGACATTAGATGTCCATTTCCGGAATTCGAATTTCACGGGCCCTAAGTCATTTATAAGTGGATCCCCAGACCTGTGTTTAGTATCCAAATCGTTGTATCCTGCCAGAACGTCGTTAACGTACATGCGTTTTAGTGAGATGTGAGCAGTTAAAATTCAGTATCATGGGTCAACTGTAATAATGTCTGTATAGCTAAATAGGGAGCAGAATGTGCTACAGTTTGCAGCTCGTAATCTGGAATAGTATTATTGGTTATACACAATTAATGTGGTATTTTACTAGTGAAAATTGGTCCACTTAAGCATGTTCTAAATTTTGGAATACACGTGAATGAAAGATATGCACAGGACAAGATACACAGTATTTATCAGAGGAAGATTGTGAGGATTTAGGTGGAGGAGGAGGTGTCTTAAATTTCTTTAGCCCCGATTTTTTAGTGGAA
Organism: Musca domestica; assembly: GCF_030504385.1. NCBI lineage: Eukaryota > Metazoa > Arthropoda > Insecta > Diptera > Muscidae > Musca > Musca domestica. The sequence goes on from NW_026712123.1 coordinate 10,989, forward strand.
TCTGTTCCATTTATATCTTTATGGCAAGTCAGATTGGAAACTCTACACGAACACCTACATCAGAGCCAATATATGTTTTTGTATATCGACCGTGGCGTCATACAAATTTGCAGAGTGTGATTTCCTCTTAATATTGTAAAATCTTCTTTCCAAAGAACGATGTTGTTATGATCATGTTACGAGAAAATTTCTTCATAATTTGGTATGTAGGCACCATAAGATTGGATTTGGATCTTTTTACGGGAGCTCCCACAGATCGCACTATAGGGTGTTTGTGGGAGAATAAACTGCCATTCGAAACCAAGCTTAGGGTTTTTTGAACACCTTATTAGAGGCCGATTTACGAAAATTTTGAAATTATTTCCCTAGGTCGAAATCACCACCTAGCAACCAATCGAGTTAATATTACCTAAAATATTGCAGTCTATAAGTCTGAGCAGGGTTGATGTATAATTTAGACGATTAATAATTAATAAATTAATAATTTTATTATTATATATTCCGAAGTGTAAAATTAAATAGCTCAATTAGGTTAGCAAAGTCGACATCGTGAATGATGATGATGAATAAAGGGAAGCGAAAATGTGTATATTTTATTGCGACAAGGAGCCATAGTTTAATGTATTGGTTTTTGTGTTATTTAATTACAGGTTGCAGACTTTTGTTGTTGTTGTTTACTCTGGCTCTTTAACTTCAAAAATAGTATGAAGAAGGGTATAAAAATTACTATGAGCACATAAATTATTCTTTTCCGGTACAGACTCATCTTTTTTAATACTGATTGATGATAAAATCTTTTTTCATAAGGACAATTAATGAATACTTAATAAACTTTATTCCTTTAATAGGTAAACAGTTTTTTCATATAGTTATGCTGAAATCGCTTAGCTGATATTGGACACAAAACAGAGGAGAGAAGAAAATGTTTGTGAAAAAATTAGAAGAAATGCCAAATAATTTTATTTTTATTTGTTCACAATGCTTTTTCAATTAAGCGTAGAATCTTACCAAGTCTCTGGGTAGCAACGAAAATAAAAAAGGAAATAAAAACACATTTTTTTTTAATTTGTCAATATTGGATATTTTGTAATATTATCGTAAATAATATCTTTACTTTCGTATTGTTGATGCGAGGTTGACAAGAGAAAAAGCGTAGGTATAGCAAACTGCCGCTCAATGCCTTATTCGTTAGGTAGAATTTTGACATTATCACTCTGTGCTAAAATCACAAAGATATACTCAAACATACTATAAGAATTATAAGATATGTAAACAATAAAATTAACGAGAATCTTTCTCTACTAATAAACATATGTTGTTTTATTAAAACAACAATAATGGAATTAAGACTGACCATTTTGCAACAACAAAAGAAATATATCTACTAAAATAATTCTGAATTGGAGATTGCCGCCAGCCTTGCAACGTGTAACTAAGTTGCAATAACATAGGTTAAGATAACAAATTAATATGTATAATTCATGTATTTTTCATTATTTTAGTATTTTCAAAACCAACAGTATGCTAGGTGATGAATTTATATTTTAAGAAAAAAGGGGATTCGAGTTCATTAAGCAGCAGTTCACGGGTCACCGTGTGACTGCACACGGAGTTACACCGACAAAAATCCGAGACAACCCAACCACACATGATGAGTTGTGCCCAAGGGTAACCTGGACTCGCTAAGTTTGGGTTTTATTGATTCGGAGAAGGATTTCCTGGCACCAATATAATGCGTACTGAACCGTATTGATAGTAGTTGTTGATTGAATTTATACATTTCAGTACAGTTTTTGATGTTACTGTTTTGGATGTTACAGCTTTTATAGCGGTCTTGCTGACCGTTACGACGTTTACGGTAGCTGGTCTTGTGTTGGCATTAAACCAGTTCAGACACTCTGCATCGGGCAAGCGGAAAGACATTGCGGTATTTGGTTGTTCAATAAAAAGTCTCAGTCCCGTTCTCTCTCCTAGCACTGAGCTGTATAATAACAGTTTCCAGACGGCATTTCCGGTAAGAATCCGTCGATCCACGAGTCTCTGGTAGGGATTAATGTTTCACAAGAAGCAGCTACAATTGGGTCAGATATGCGGTCCAATACAAAGCTTTCCCGTTGTAAATTAGTTTGATGGTATGCAGCGTGGCCTTTGCTTATCCATTCGTCCGTCGCCCTGAGCCCTAGGGCCACGACGGCTGCTTCATGCCGTATCTGAATATCTATTGGGTGCACAAATATAACCATCTTTAATGCCCTTGTTGCTTAAGCACCATATTCGTTGGACTCTTTTTATTACATTTTCTATCCATCCTGAATAGCCTCATAGTTATAAAATATCATTTAGCCTATTGAAACGTGGCCAATATCTATGAGCTTTGGTTGCTCTTTCTTGGATGTGGTCTCTCCAATTAAGTTTCCTATCTAGAATCATACCCTGATATTTAACCTTATTGGAAATATTGATTGTCTTGTTCAGGAAGACCGGTTTGTAGTTACAATGAGAACAAATCTTATTACTACTTTCATGAAGTACAGTTTTGAATTCACACTCCATAACTGTCGAAGCGCCAACGAAATTTGTACCATTGTCTGAGAATATAGTTTTAGGAAACCACGACGACGAATAAATCAATGAAAAACGCTTAGAAATGTTGCAATCGACAAATCTATGGTAGTTTCAATATATATTACTTTCGTAAAAAGCAACGTAAAAACTAACGTAGCCCTTTGTAATTTTAGAAATCCGTAAGGGACTTTCAATGAAACGGACCTGAGAAATCTGTGACAGTAATGACGAACAGTCATTTTTACGGTTATGTTAGGAGATAGAGATGCCAAAATTTGTGAACAAGACTATTTTCTCTAAAATGCAAGATTTGCATTTCCTAATTACCTTACAAATCAACGAAGTTGCTGGCATATCCAATATTGTAAGCCTAATATGCGCTGAACCAAACAAATTCCCCGTGAATGAAAAGCTTATGTAAATTTAGTACCAATAGAAGCGACAAATTTGATTGGAAGGGTAGTAGAATCGTATGTCTTATTCTGCCCTATATATTCTTGAATTGTACGAATTCTATTCCAAGTTGAAGGGTTTTTTTTTTTCGTTAGCCAGGCGAAGACGGGCCAACAGTAAATTTTTTGAAAAACTATATCGATTTGAGCAGCAATGACTTTTACAACTATGAGGCTAAAACTATGCAGCATAATTCTAGTAGAGAAAATCAATTGATTTGATATAGCACCCACCAAATCTATTGATTTCCTCGACTAGAATTATGCGACTTAGTTTAAACCTCATAGTTATAAAATATCATTGCCGCCTAGTTTTTCTGGAAACCAATTTAGTAAAATGTTCTCCATATATTTTATTATACGGATGTACATTACTCGGCGTATCTTTTCAGCAGGATTAACCAAATAAACTAGCAATTGCGGATAAGCTTTCCCATTTTGTATAACTACTGTGAAAAAAGGGCTTGTCATTAAATTATAACATATCTAACTGAGCTTTCCATCTAACCAAAGGGGTACTAGGATATAGCGGACATTAGATGTCCATTTCCGGAATTCGAATTTCACGGGCCCTAAGTCATTTATAAGTGGATCCCCAGACCTGTGTTTAGTATCCAAATCGTTGTATCCTGCCAGAACGTCGTTAACGTACATGCGTTTTAGTGAGATGTGAGCAGTTAAAATTCAGTATCATGGGTCAACTGTAATAATGCCTGTATAGCTAAATAGGGAGCAGAATGTGCTAAAGTTTACAGCTCGTAATCTGGAATAGTATTATATGTGGTATTTTACTAATGAAAATTGGTCCACTTAAGAGCATGTTCTAAATTCTGGAATACACGTGAATGAAAGATATACACAGGGCAAGATACACAGGATTTATCAGAGGAAGATTGTGAGGATTTAGGTGGAGGAGGAGGTGTCTTAAATTTCTTTAGCCCCGATTTTTTAGTGGAATCGTTTCATTTTATATCATTATGGCAAGTCAGACTTGGCAACTCTACACGAACACCTATATCAGAGCCAATATATGTTTTTGTATATCGACCGAGACGTCATACAAATTTGCAGAGTGTGATTTCCTCTTAATATTGTAGATCTTCTTTCCAAAGAACGATGTTGTTATGATCATGTTATGTGAAAATTTCTTCATAATTTGGAATGTAGGCACCATAAGATTGGATTTGGATCTTTTTACGGGAGCTCCCACATTTCGCACTATAGGGTGTTTGTGGGAGAAAAAAATTACATTCGAAACCAAGCGTAGGGTCTTTTTGAACACCTTATTAGAGGCCTATTTACGAAAATTTTAATCACCACCTAGCAACCAATTGAGTTAATATTACCTAAAATATTGCAGTCTATAAGTCTGAGCAGGGTTGATGTATAATTTAGACGATTATTAATAATTTTATTATTATACATTCCGAAGTGTAAAATTAAATAGCTCAATTAGGTTAGCAAAGTCGACATCGTGAATGTACAAAGGGGCCAAAATGTGTATATTTTATTGCGACAAGGAGCCATAGTTTTATATAGTGGTTCTTGTGTTATTTAATTACAGGTTGCAGAATTTTGTTGTTGTTGTTTACTCTGGCTCTTACCTCGAAACATAGTAATGATTACTTAATAAACTTTATTCCTTTAACAGGTAAACTGTTTTTTCACATAGTTACGCTGAAATCGCTCAGTTGATATAAGACACATAACAGAGGAGAGAAGAAAATGATTGTGAAAAAAATGGAAGAAATGCCAAAGAATTTTATTTTTGTTTGTTCACAATGCTTTTTCAATTAAGCGTAGAATAAACAAGTAAAAAAGCAGTAAGTTCGGCCGGGCCGAACTTTGAATGTGGAGGGTATTCAAAGTTCGGCCCGGCCGAACTTACTTACTTTGGAACGAATTAGAAAATTTTCAAAAAAATAAAATCCAATAAAAATTCTTTTAAAATCTTTAAAATGTCTAATATAGGAAGGTGCCGATATATGGGGGGATATACGATATTGTGGACCTATAAAGACAAATATATGTCTGCGTGTAAAGTACTCACAAGGAACTCCGTGTGTGGATTTTCAGACAATACGATTGGAAAATGTGGCTAAAATCATCAAAATACCGAATATCGGGGGTACCGTTATATGAGGGCTATACAATATCGTGGATCTATATAGATAATTCTCTGCCGAGGTATAAAGTACCCACAAGGAACTCTTGTATGGATTTTCAGACAATTCCGATGAAAAATGTGGGTCAAACATAAAATACCGAATATTGGGAGGTACCGTTATATGGAGGATATACGATATCGTGAACCTGTATAGACAATTTTCTCTCAGGGGGTGAAGTACTCACAAGGAACTACTTGTGTTGATTTTAAGACAATTCCATTGAAAAGTGTGGCTGACATCATCAAAATATCGAATATCGGAGGTTACAGTTATATGGGGGATATACGATATCGTGGACCTATATAGACACTTCATTTTGAGGAGGTAAAATGCCCACAAGGGAATCCTTTTGTGGATTTTCAGACAATTCCGTTGAAAAATGTGGGTAAAATCATCAAAATACCAAATATCGGGGGTACCGTTATATAGGGGCTATACGATGTTGTGTATACGATATAGATAATTCTCTGCCGATGTATAAAGTACCCACAAGGAACTCCTTGTGTGGATTTTCAGACAATTCCGTTGAAAAATGTGGGTAAAATCAGCAAAATACCGAATATCGGGGGGTACCGTTTTATGGGGGCTATACGATATTGTGGACCTATATAGATAATTCTCTGCCGAGGTATAAAGTACCCACAAGGAACTCCTTGTGTGGATTTTCAGACAATTCCGTTGAAAAATGTGGGTAAAATCATCAAAATACCGAATATCGGGGGGTACCTTTACATGGGGGCTATACGATATCGTGGACCTATATAGACAATTCTTTGCCGAGGTATAAAGTACCCACTAGAACTCCTTGTGTGGATTTTCAGACAATTCCGTTGAAAATGTGGTAAAATCATCAAAATACCGAATACCGTTATATGGGGGCTATACGATATCGTGGACCTATATAGACAATTCTTTGCCGAGGTATAAAGTACCCACAAGGAACTCCCTGTGTGGATTTTCAGACAATTCCGTTGAAAAATGTGGGTAAAATCATCAAAATACCGGATATCGGGGGGTACCGTTACATGGGGGCTATACGATATCGTGGACCGATATAGCCCATCTTCGAACTTGACCTGCCTGCAGACAAAAGAGAGATGTCTGCAAAATTTAGCTTCCTATCTTAATTAGTTTAGACTGTAGCGTGATTACAACAGACGGACGGACAGGGCTAAATCGTCTTAGAATTTTACGCTGATCAAGAATATATATACTTTGTTGGTCTAAAATGATTATTTCGATGAGTTACAAACGGAATGACGAACTTAATATACCCTCCATACCTTTTTTGGTGGAGGGTATAAAAGGAAATAAAAACACATTTTTTAAATTTGTCAATATTGATGTGGGGTTTTATTGGATATTTTGTAATATTATCGTAAATAATATCTTTACTTTCGTATTGTTGATGCGAGGTTGACAAGAGAAAAAGCGAAGGTGTAGCAAACTGCCGCTCAATGCCTAATTCGTTAGGTAGAATTTTGACATTATCACTCTGTGCTAAAATCACAAAGATGTACTCAAACATACTATAAGAATTATAAGATATGTAAAAACAATAAAAAATGACGAGAATCTTTCTCTACTAATAAACATATGTTGTTTTTATTAAAACAACAATAATGGAATTAAGGCTGAACATTTTGCAACAACAAAAGAAATATATTTACTAAAATAATTCTGAATTGGAGATTGCCGCCAGCTTTGCAACATGTAACTAAGTTGCAATAACATAGGTTAAGATAAAAAATTAATATGTATAACTGTATAATTCATGTATTTTTCATATTTTCAAAACCAACAGTATGCTAGGTGATGCGTTTATATTTTAAGAAAAAAGGGGATTCGAGTTCATTAAGCAGCAGCTCACGGGTCACCGTGTGACTGCACACGGAGTTACACCGACACAAATCCGAGACAACCCAACCACACATGATGAGTTGTGCCCAAGGGTACCTTGGACTCGCTAAGTTTGGGTTTTATCGATTCGAGGATGGATTTCCTGGCACCAATGTAATGCGTACTGAACCGTATTGATAGTAGTTGTTGATTGAATTTATACATTTCAATACAGTTTTTGATTTTACTGTTTTGGATGTTATAGCTTTTATAGCGGTCTTACTGACCGTTACGACGTTTACGGTAGCCGGTCTTGTGTTGGCATTAAATCAGTTCAGACACTCTGCAATCGCCCGGACCTCCGGTATTGTGATCGGGCAAGCGGAAAGACATTGCGGTATTTGGTTGTTCAATAAAAAGTCTCAGTCCCGTTCTCTCTCCTAGCACTGAGCTGTATAATAACAGTTTCCAGACGGCATTTCCGGTAAGAATCCGTCGATCCACGAATCTCTGGTAGGGATTAATGTTTCACAGGAGGCAGCTACAATTGGGTCAGATATGCGGTCCAATACAAAGCTTTCTCGTTGTAAATTAGTTTGATGGTATGCAGCGTGGCCTTTGCTTATCCATTCGTCCGTCGCCCTGAGCCCTAGGGCCGCGACGGCTGCTTCATGCCGTATCTGAATATCTATTGGGTGCACAAATAGCCCTAGTTGGTGTTGTCCTCATTGCGCGCAGATGCTTAAGCACCATATTCGTTGGACTCTTTTTATTACATTTTCTATCCATAGCTGTCCACCTGAATAGCCAATGTGTCATATTTAGCCTATTGCCACGTTGCCCAACTTCTATGTGCTTTGGCTGCTCTTTCTTGGATGTGGTCTCTCCAATTAAGTTTCTTATCTAGAATCATACTCAGATATTTAACCTTTTTGGAAATATTGATTGTCTTGTTCAGGAAGACCGGTTTGTAGTTACACTGAGAATAAATCTTATTACGACTTTCATGAAGTACAATTTTGAATTCACACTCCATAACTGGCGAAGCGCCAACGAAATTTGTACCATTGTCTGAGAATATAGTTTTAGGAAGCCACGACGACGAATAAATCAATGAAAAACGATTAAGAATGTTGCAATCGACAAATCTATGGTAGTTTCAGTATATATTACTTTCGTAGAAAAGCAACATAAAAACTTACGTAGCCCTTTGTAATTTTAGAAATCCGTAAGGGACTTTGAATGAAACGGACCTGAGAAATCTGTGATAGTAATGGCGAACAGTCATTTTAACGGTTATGTTCGGAGGTAGACATGCCAAAATTTGTAAACAGGAATCTTTTCTCTAAAATGCACGATTTGCATTTCCTAATTACCTTACAAATCAGCGAAGTTGCTGGGATATCCAATATTGTAAGCCTAATGTGCGCTGAACCAAACAAATTCCCCGTGAATGAAAAGCTTATGTAAATTTAGTACCAATAGAAGCGACAAATTTGATTGGAAGGGTAGTAGAATCGTATGTCTTATTCTGCCCTATATATTCTTGAATTGTACGAATTCTATTCCAAGTAGAAGGAATTTTTCGTTAGCCAGGCGAAGACGGGCCAACAGTAAATTTTTTGAAAAACTATATCGATTTGGGCAGCAATGACTTTTTACAACTGTGAGGCTAAAACTATGCAGCATAATTCTAGTCGAGGAAATCAATTGATTTGATATAGCACCTATCAAATCTATTGATTTTCCTCGACTAGAATTACGCGACATAGTTTAAGCCTCATAGTTATAAAATATCATTACCGCCTAGTTTTTCTGGAAACCAATTTAGTAAAATGTTCTCCATATATTTTATTATGTACACTACTCCGCGTATCTTTTCAGCAGGATTAACCAACTTATAGAATCAAATAAACTAGCGATTGCGGATAAGCTTTCCTTGTCATTAAAATAGAACATATCTAACTGAGCTTTCCATCTAACCAAAGGGGTACTAGGATATAGCGGACATTAGATGTCCATTTCCGGAATTCGAATTTCACGTGCCCTAAGTCATTTATAAGTGGATCCCCAGACCTGTGTTTAGTATCCAAATCGTTGTATCCTGCCAGAACGTCGTTAACGTACATGCGTTTTAGTGAGATGTGAGCAGTTAAAATTCAGTATCATGGGTCAACTGTAATAATGCCTGTATAGCTAAATAGGGAGCAGAATGTGCTACAGTTTGCAGCTCGTAATCTGGAATAGTATTATTGGTTATACACAATTAATGTGGTATTTTACTAGTGAAAATTGGTCCACTTAAGCATGTTCTAAATTCTGGAATACACGTGAATGAAAGATATGCACAGGACAAGATACACAGTATTTATCAGAGGAAGATTGTGAGGATTTAGGTGGAGGAGGAGGTGTCTTAAATTTCTTTAGCCCCGATTTTTTAGTGGAATCTGTTCCATTTATATCTTTATGGCAAGTCAGATTTGGAAACTCTACACGAACACCTACATCAGAGCCAATATATCTTTTTGTATATCGACCGTGGCGTCATACAAATTTGCAGAGTGTGATTTCCTCTTAATATTGTAAAATCTTCTTTCCAAAGAACGATGTTGTTATGATCATGTTACGAGAAAATTTCTTTATAATTTGGTATGTAGGTACCATAAGATTGGATTTGGATCTTTTTACGGGAGCTCCCACAGATCGCACTATAGGGTGTTTGTGGGAGAATAAACTGCCATTCGAAACCAAGCTTAGGGTTTTTTGAACACCTTATTAGAGGCCGATTTACGAAAATTTTGAAATTATTTCCCTAGGTCGAAATCACCACCTAGCAACCAATCGAGTTAATATTACCTAAAATATTGCAGTCTATAAGTCTGAGCAGGGTTGATGTATAATTTAGACGATTATTAATAATTTTATTATTATATATTCCGAAGTGTAAAATTAAATAGCTCAATTAGGTTAGCAAAGTCGACATCGTGAATGATGATGATGAATAAAGGGAAGCGAAAATGTGTATATTTTATTGCGACAAGGAGCCATAGTTTAATGTATTGGTTTTTGTGTTATTTAATTACAGGTTGCAGACTTTTGTTGTTGTTGTTTACTCTGGCTCTTTAACTTCAAAAATAGTATGAAGAAGGGTATAAAAATTTACTATGAGCACATAAATTATTCTTTTCCGGTACAGACTCATCTTTTTTAATACTGATTGATGATAAAATCTTTTTTCATAAGGACAATTAATGAATACTTAATAAACTTTATTCCTTTAATAGGTAAACAGTTTTTTCATATAGTTATGCTGAAATCGCTTAGCTGATATTGGACACAAAACAGAGGAGAGAAGAAATGTTTGTGAAAAAATTAGAAGAAATGCCAAATAATTTTATTTTTATTTGTTCACAATGCTTTTTCAATTAAGCGTAGAATCTTACCAAGTCTCTGGGTAGCAACGAAAATAAAAAAGGAAATAAAAACACATTTTTTTTAATTTGTCAATATTGGATATTTTGTAATATTATCGTAAATAATATCTTTACTTTCGTATTGTTGATGCGAGGTTGACAAGAGAAAAAGCGTAGGTATAGCAAACTGCCGCTCAATGCCTTATTCGTTAGGTAGAATTTTGACATTATCACTCTGTGCTAAAATCACAAAGATATACTCAAACATACTATAAGAATTATAAGATATGTAAAACAATAAAAATTAACGAGAATCTTTCTCTACTAATAAACATATGTTGTTTTATTAAAACAACAATAATGGAATTAAGACTGACCATTTTGCAACAACAAAAGAAATATATTTACTAAAATAATTCTGAATTGGAGATTGCCGCCAGCCTTGCAACGTGTAACTAAGTTGCAATAACATAGGTTAAGATAACAAATTAATATGTATAATTCATGTATTTTTCATTATTTTAGTATTTTCAAAACCAACAGTATGCTAGGTGATGAATTTATATTTTAAGAAAAAAGGGGATTCGAGTTCATTAAGCAGCAGTTCACGGGTCACCGTGTGACTGCACACGGAGTTACACCGACAAAAATCCGAGACAACCCAACCACACATGATGAGTTGTGCCCAAGGGTAACCTGGACTCGCTAAGTTTGGGTTTTATTGATTCGGAGAAGGATTTCCTGGCACCAATATAATGCGTACTGAACCGTATTGATAGTAGTTGTTGATTGAATTTATACATTTCAGTACAGTTTTTGATGTTACTGTTTTGGATGTTACAGCTTTTATAGCGGTCTTGCTGACCGTTACGACGTTTACGGTAGCTGGTCTTGTGTTGGCATTAAACCAGTTCAGACACTCTACAATCGCCCGGACCTCCGCTTGAAGATCGTATTGTGATAGGGCAAGCAGAAAGACATTGCGGTAGTTGGTTGTTCAATAAAAAGTCTCAGTCCCGTTCTCTCTCCTAGCACTGAGCCGTCTGTATAACAACAGTTTCCAGACGGCATTTGCGGTAATAATCCGTGGATCCACGAGTCTCTGGTAGGGATTAATGTTTCACAAGAAGCAGCTACAATTGGGTCAGATATGCGGTCCAATACGAAGCTTTCCCGTTGTAAATTAGTTTGATTGTATGCAGCGTGGCCTTTGCTTATCCATTCGTCCGTCGCCCTGAGCCCTAGGGCCACGACGGCTGCTTCATGCCGTATCTGAATATCTATTGGGTGCACAAATATAACCATCTTTAATGCCCTTGTTGCTTAAGCACCATATTCGTTGGACTCTTTTTATTACATTTTCTATCCATCCTGAATAGCCTCATAGTTATAAAATATCATTTAGCCTATTGACACGTGGCCAATATCTATGAGCTTTGGTTGCTCTTTCTTGGATGTGGTCTCTCCAATTAAGTTTCCTATCTAGAATCATACCCTGATATTTAACCTTATTGGAAATATTGATTGTCTTGTTCAGGAAGACCGGTTTGTAGTTACAATGAGAACAAATCTTATTACTACTTTCATGAAGTACAGTTTTGAATTCACACTCCATAACTGTCGAAGCGCCAACGAAATTTGTACCATTGTCTGAGAATATAGTTTTAGGAAACCACGACGACGAATAAATCAATGAAAAACGCTTAAAAATGTTGCAATCGACAAATCTATGGTAGTTTCAATATATATTACTTTCGTAAAAAAGCAACGTAAAAACTAACGTAGCCCTTTGTAATTTTAGAAATCCGTAAGGGACTTTCAATGAAACGGACCTGAGAAATCTGTGACAGTAATGACGAACAGTCATTTTTACGGTTATGTTAGGAGATAGAGATGCCAAAATTTGTGAACAAGACTATTTTCTCTAAAATGCAAGATTTGCATTTCCTAATTACCTTACAAATCAACGAAGTTGCTGGGATATCCAATATTGTAAGCCTAATATGCGCTGAACCAAACAAATTCCCCGTGAATGAAAAGCTTATGTAAATTTAGTACCAATAGAAGCGACAAATTTGATTGGAAGGGTAGTAGAATCGTATGTCTTATTCTGCCCTATATATTCTTGAATTGTACGAATTCTATTCCAAGTAGAAGGGTTTTTTTTTTCGTTAGCCAGGCGAAGACGGGCCAACAGTAAATTTTTTGAAAAACTATATCGATTTGAGCAGCAATGACTTTTTACAATTATGAGGCTAAAACTATGCAGCATAATTCTAGTAGAGAAAATCAATTGATTTGATATAGCACCCACCAAATCTATTGATTTTCCTCGACTAGAATTATGCGACTTAGTTTAAACCTCATAGTTATAAAATATCATTGCCGCCTAGTTTTTCTGGAAACCAATTTAGTAAAATGTTCTCCATATATTTTATTATACGGATGTACATTACTCGGCGTATCTTTTCAGCAGGATTAACCAAATAAACTAGCAATTGCGGATAAGCTTTCCCATTTTGTATAACTACTGTGAAAAAAGGGCTTGTCATTAAATTAGAACATATCTAACTGAGCTTTCCATCTAACCAAAGGGGTACTAGGATATAGCGGACATTAGATGTCCATTTCCGGAATTCGAATTTCACGGGCCCTAAGTCATTTATAAGTGGATCCCCAGACCTGTGTTTAGTATCCAAATCGTTGTATCCAGCCAGAACGTCGTTAACGTACATGCGTTTTAGTGAGATGTGAGCAGTTAAAATTCAGTATCATGGGTCAACTGTAATAATGCCTGTATAGCTAAATAGGGAGCAGAATGTGCTAAAGTTTGCAGCTCGTAATCTGGAATAGTATTATATGTGGTATTTTACTAATGAAAATTGGTCCACTTAAGAGCATGTTCTAAATTCTGGAATACACGTGAATGAAAGATATACACAGGGCAAGATACACAGGATTTATCAGAGGAAGATTGTGAGGATTTAGGTGGAGGAGGAGGTGTCTTAAATTTCTTTAGCCCCGATTTTTTAGTGGAATCGTTTCATTTTATATCATTATGGCAAGTCAGACTTGGCAACTCTACACGAACACCTATATCAGAGCCAATATATGTTTTTGTATATCGACCGAGACGTCATACAAATTTGCAGAGTGTGATTTCCTCTTAATATTGTAGATCTTCTTTCCAAAGAACGATGTTGTTATGATCATGTTATGTGAAAATTTCTTCATAATTTGGAATGTAGGCACCATAAGATTGGATTTGGATCTTTTTACGGGAGCTCCCACAGATCGCACTATAGGGTGTTTGTGGGAGAAAAAAATTACATTCGAAACCAAGCTTAGGGTCTTTTTGAACACCTTATTAGAGGCCTATTTACGAAAATTTTAATCACCACCTAGCAACCAATTGAGTTAATATTACCTAAAATATTGCAGTCTATAAGTCTGAGCAGGGTTGATGTATAATTTAGACGATTATTAATAATTTTATTATTATACATTCCGAAGTGTAAAATTAAATAGCTCAATTAGGTTAGCAAAGTCGACATCGTGAATGTACAAAGGGGCCAAAATGTGTATATTTTATTGCGACAAGGAGCCATAGTTTTATATAGTGGTTCTTGTGTTATTTAATTACAGGTTGCAGAATTTTGTTGTTGTTGTTTACTCTGGCTCTTACCTCGAAACATAGTAATGATTACTTAATAAACTTTATTCCTTTAACAGGTAAACTGTTTTTTCACATAGTTACGCTGAAATCGCTCAGTTGATATAAGACACATAACAGAGGAGAGAAGAAAATGATTGTGAAAAAAATGGAAGAAATGCCAAAGAATTTTATTTTTGTTTGTTCACAATGCTTTTTCAATTAAGCGTAGAATAAACAAGTAAAAAAGCAGTAAGTTCGGCCGGGCCGAACTTTGAATGTGGAGGGTATTCAAAGTTCGGCCCGGCCGAACTTACTTACTTTGGAACGAATTAGAAAATTTTCAAAAAAATAAAATCCAATAAAAATTCTTTTAAAATCTTTAAAATGTCTAATATAGGAAGGTGCCGATATATGGGGGGATATACGATATTGTGGACCTATAAAGACAAATATATGTCTGCGTGTAAAGTACTCACAAGGAACTCCGTGTGTGGATTTTCAGACAATACGATTGGAAAATGTGGCTAAAATCATCAAAATACCGAATATCGGGGGTACCGTTATATGAGGGCTATACAATATCGTGGATCTATATAGATAATTCTCTGCCGAGGTATAAAGTACCCACAAGGAACTCCTTGTATGGATTTTCAGACAATTCCGATGAAAAATGTGGGTCAAACATAAAATACCGAATATTGGGAGGTACCGTTATATGGAGGATATACGATATCGTGGACCTGTATAGACAATTTTCTCTCAGGGGGTGAAGTACTCACAAGGAACTACTTGTGTTGATTTTAAGACAATTCCATTGAAAAGTGTGGCTGACATCATCAAAATATCGAATATCGGAGGTTACAGTTATATGGGGGATATACGATATCGTGGACCTATATAGACACTTCATTTTGATGAGGTAAAATGCCCACAAGGGACTCCTTTTGTGGATTTTCAGACAATTCCGTTGAAAAATGTGGGTAAAATCATCAAAATACCAAATATCGGGGTTACCGTTATATAGGGGCTATACGATGTTGTGTATACGATATAGATAATTCTCTGCCGAGGTATAAAGTACCCACAAGGAACTCCTTGTGTGGATTTTCAGACAATTCCGTTCAAAAATGTGGGTAAAATCATCAAAATACCGAACATCGGGGGGTACCGTTATATGGGGGCTATACGATATTGTGGGCCTATATAAATAATTCTCTGCCGAGGTATAAAGTACCCACAAGGAACTCCTTGTGTGGATTTTCAGACAATTCCGTTGAAAAATGTGGGTAAAATCATCAAAATACCGAATATCGGGGGGTGCCGTTACATGGAGTCTATACGATATCGTGGTCCTATATGGACAATTCTCTGCCGAGGTATAAAGTACCCACAAGGAACTCCTTGTGTGGATTTTCAGACAATTCCGTTGAAAAATGTGGGTAAAATCAGCAAAATACCGAATATCGGGGGGTACCGTTTTATGGGGGCTATACGATATTGTGGACCTGTATAGATAATTCTCTGCCGAGGTATAAAGTACCCACAAGGAACTCCTTGTGTGGATTTTCAGACAATTCCGTTGAAAAATGTGGGTAAAATCAGCAAAATACCGAATATCGGGGGGTACCGTTTTATGGGGGCTATACGATATTGTGGACCTATATAGATAATTCTCTGCCGAGGTATAAAGTACCCACAAGGAACTCCTTGTGTGGATTTTCAGACAATTCCGTTGAAAAATGTGGGTAAAATCATCAAAATACCGAATATCGGGGGGTACCTTTACATGGGGGCTATACGATATCGTGGACCTATATAGACAATTCTTTGCCGAGGTATAAAGTACCCACTAGAACTCCTTGTGTGGATTTTCAGACAATTCCGTTGAAAAATGTGGTAAAATCATCAAAATACCGAATACCGTTACATGGGGGCTATACGATATCGTGGACCTATATAGACAATTCTTTGCCGAGGTATAAAGTACCCACAAGGAACTCCTTGCGTGGATTTTCAGACAATTCCGTTGAAAAATGTGGGTAAAATCATCAAAAAACCGAATATCGGGGGGTACCGTTATATGGGAGCTATACGATATTGTGGACCTATATAGATAATTTTCTGCCGAGCTATAAAGTACCCACAAGGAACTCCCTGTGTGGATTTTCAGACAATTCCGTTGAAAAATGTGGGTAAAATCATCAAAATACCGGATATCGGGGGGTACCGTTACATGGGGGCTATACGATATCGTGGACCGATATAGCCCATCTTCGAACTTGACCTGCCTGCAGACAAAAGAGAGATGTCTGCAAAATTTTAGCTTCCTATCTTAATTAGTTTAGACTGTAGCGTGATTACAACAGACGGACGGACAGGGCTAAATCGTCTTAGAATTTTACGCTGATCAAGAATATATATACTTTGTTGGGTCTAAAATGATTATTTCGATGAGTTACAAACGGAATGACGAACTTAATATACCCTCCATACCTTTTTTGGTGGAGGGTATAAAAAGGAAATAAAAACACATTTTTTTAAATTTGTCAATATTGATGTGGGGTTTCATTGGATATTTTGTAATATTATCGTAAATAATATCTTTACTTTCGTATTGTTGATGCGAGGTTGACAAGAGAAAAAGCGAAGGTGTAGCAAACTGCCGCTCAATGCCTAATTCGTTAGGTAGAATTTTGACATTATCACTCTGTGCTAAAATCACAAAGATGTACTCAAACATACTATAAGAATTATAAGATATGTAAAAACAATAAAAAATGACGAGAATCTTTCTCTACTAATAAACATATGTTGTTTTTATTAAAACAACAATAATGGAATTAAGGCTGAACATTTTGCAACAACAAAAGAAATATATTTACTAAAATAATTCTGAATTGGAGATTGCCGCCAGCTTTGCAACATGTAACTAAGTTGCAATAACATAGGTTAAGATAAAAAATTAATATGTATAACTGTATAATTCATGTATTTTTCATATTTTCAAAACCAACAGTATGCTAGGTGATGCGTTTATATTTTAAGAAAAAAGGGGATTCGAGTTCATTAAGCAGCAGCTCACGGGTCACCGTGTGACTGCACACGGAGTTACACCGACACAAATCCGAGACAACCCAACCACACATGATGAGTTGTGCCCAAGGGTACCTTGGACTCGCTAAGTTTGGGTTTTATCGATTCGAGGATGGATTTCCTGGCACCAATGTAATGCGTACTGAACCGTATTGATAGTAGTTGTTGATTGAATTTATACATTTCAATACAGTTTTTGATTTTACTGTTTTGGATGTTATAGCTTTTATAGCGGTCTTACTGACCGTTACGACGTTTACGGTAGCTGGTCTTGTGTTGGCATTAAATCAGTTCAGACACTCTGCAATCGCCCGGACCTCCGGTATTGTGATCGGGCAAGCGGAAAGACATTGCGGTATTTGGTTGTTCAATAAAAAGTCTCAGTCCCGTTCTCTCTCCTAGCACTGAGCTGTATAATAACAGTTTCCAGACGGCATTTCCGGTAAGAATCCGTCGATCCACGAATCTCTGGTAGGGATTAATGTTTCACAGGAGGCAGCTACAATTGGGTCAGATATGCGGTCCAATACAAAGCTTTCTCGTTGTAAATTAGTTTGATGGTATGCAGCGTGGCCTTTGCTTATCCATTCGTCCGTCGCCCTGAGCCCTAGGGCCGCGACGGCTGCTTCATGCCGTATCTGAATATCTATTGGGTGCACAAATAGCCCTAGTTGGTGTTGTCCTCATTGCGCGCAGATGCTTAAGCACCATATTCGTTGGACTCTTTTTATTACATTTTCTATCCATAGCTGTCCACCTGAATAGCCAATGTGTCATATTTAGCCTATTGCCACGTTGCCCAACTTCTATGTGCTTTGGCTGCTCTTTCTTGGATGTGGTCTCTCCAATTAAGTTTCTTATCTAGAATCATACTCAGATATTTAACCTTTTTGGAAATATTGATTGTCTTGTTCAGGAAGACCGGTTTGTAGTTACACTGAGAATAAATCTTATTACGACTTTCATGAAGTACAATTTTGAATTCACACTCCATAACTGTCGAAGCGCCAACGAAATTTGTACCATTGTCTGAGAATATAGTTTTAGGAAGCCACGACGACGAATAAATCAATAAAAAACGATTAAGAATGTTGCAATCGACAAATCTATGGTAGTTTCAGTATATATTACTTTCGTAGAAAAGCAACATAAAAACTTACGTAGCCCTTTGGAATTTTAGAAATCCGTAAGGGACTTTCAATGAAACGGACATGAGAAATCTGTGATAGTAATGGCGAACAGTCATTTTAACGGTTATGTTCGGAGGTAGAGATGCCAAAATTTGTAAACAAGAATCTTTTCTCTAAAATGCACGATTTGCGTTTCCTAATTACCTTACAAATCAGCGAAGTTGCTGGGATATCCAATATTGTAAGCTTAATGTGCGCTGAACCAAACAAATTCCCCGTGAATGAAAAGCTTATGTAAATTTAGTACCAATAGAAGCGACAAATTTGATTGGAAGGGTAGTAGAATCGTATGTCTTATTCTGCCCTATATATTCTTGAATTGTACGAATTCTATTCCAATTAGAAGGGATTTTTCGTTAGCCAGGCGAAGACGGGCCAACAGTAAATTTTTTGAAAAACTATATCGATTTGGGCAGCAATGACTTTTTACAACTTTGAGGCTAAAACTATGCAGCATAATTCTAGTAGAGAAAATCAATTGATTTGATATAGCACCTATCAAATCTATTGATTTTCCTCGACTAGAATTATGCGACTTAGTTTAAGCCTCATAGTTATAAAATATCATTGCCGCCTAGTTTTTCTGGAAATCAATTTAGTAAAAAGTTCTCCATATATTTTATTATACGGATGTACACTACTCCGCTTATCTTTTCAGCAGGATTAATCAACTTATAGAATCAAATAAACTAGCGATTGCGGATAAGCTTTCCCATTTTGTATAACTACTGTGAAAAAGGGGCTTGTCATTAAAATAGAACATATCTAACTGAGCTTTCTATCTAACCAAAGGGGTACTAGGATATAGCGGACATTAGATGTCCATTTCCGGAATTCGAATTTCACGGGCCCTAAGTCATTTATAAGTGGATCCCCAGACCTGTGTTTAGTATCCAAATCGTTGTATCCTGCCAGAACGTCGTTAACGTACATGCGTTTTAGTGAGATGTGAGCAGTTAAAATTCAGTATCATGGGTCAACTGTAATAATGTCTGTATAGCTAAATAGGGAGCAGAATGTGCTACAGTTTGCAGCTCGTAATCTGGAATAGTATTATTGGCTATACACAATTAATGTGGTATTTTACTAGTGAAAATTGGTCCACTTAAGCATGTTCTAAATTCTGGAATACACGTGAATGAAAGATATGCACAGGACAAGATACACAGTATTTATCAGAGGAAGATTGTGAGGATTTAGGTGGAGGAGGAGGTGTCTTAAATTTCTTTAGCCCCGATTTTTTAGTGGAATCTGTTCCATTTATATCTTTATGGCAAGTCAGATTTGGAAACTCTACACGAACACCTACATCAGCCAATATATGTTTTTGTATATCGACCGTGGCGTCATACAAATTTGCAGAGTGTGATTTCCTCTTAATATTGTAAAATCTTCTTTCCAAAGAACGATGTTGTTATGATCATGTTACGAGAAAATTTCTTCATAATTTGGTATGTAGGCACCATAAGATTGGATTTGGATCTTTTTACGGGAGCTCCCACAGATCGCACTATAGGGTGTTTGTGGGAGAATAAACTGCCATTCGAAACCAAGCTTAGAGTTTTTTGAACACCTTATTAGAGGCCGATTTACGAAAATTTTGAAATTATTTCCCTAGGTCGAAATCACCACCTAGCAACCAATCGAGTTAATATTACCTAAAATATTGCAGTCTATAAGTCTGAGCAGGGTTGATGTATAATTTAGACGATTATTAATAATTTTATTATTATATATTCCGAAGTGTAAAATTAAATAGCTCAATTAGGTTAGCAAAGTCGACATCGTGAATGTACAAAGGTGAGGAAAATGTGTATATTTTATTGCGACAAGGAGCCACAGTTTTTTATAGTGTTTTTTGTGTTATTTAATTACAGGTTGCAGAATTTTGTTGTTGTTGTTGTTTACTCTGGCTCTTACCTTGAAACATAGTAATGATTACTTAATAAACTTTATTCCTTTAACAGGTAAACTGTTTTTTCATATAGTTATGCTGAAATCGATCAGTTGATATAAGACATATAACAGAGGAGAGAAGAAAATGATTGTGAAAAAATTGGAAGGACTTTTGTTTGTTCACAATGCTTTTTAAACTAAGCGTAGAATCTTACCACGTCTCTGGGTAGCAACAAAAATTAAAAAGGAAATAAAAACACACTTTTTTACTTTGTCAATATTGGATATTTTGTAATATTATCGTAAATAATATCTTTACTTTCGTATTGTTGATGCGAGGTTGACAAGAGAAAAAGCGTAGGTATAGCAAACTGCCGCTCAATGCCTAATTCGTTAGGTAGAATTTTGACATTATCGCTCTGTGCTAAAATCACAAAGATGTACTCAAACATACTATAAGAATTATAAGATATGTAAAACAATAAAAATTAACGAGAATCTTTCTCTTCTAATAAACATATGTTGTTTTTATTAAAACAACAATAATGGAATTAAGACTGACCATTCTGCAACAACAAAAGAAATATATTTACTAAAATAATTCTGAATTGGAGATTGCCGCCAGCTTTGCAACATGTAACTAAGTTGCAATAACATAGGTTAAGATAACAAATTAATATGTATAATTCATATATTTTTCATTATTTTAGTATTTTCAAAACCAACAGTATGCTAGGTGATGAATTTATATTTTAAGAAAAAAGGGGATTCGAGTTCATTAAGCAGCAGTTCACGGATCACCGTGTGACTGCACACGGAGTTACACCGACACAAATCCGAGACAACCCAACCACACATGATGAGTTGTGCCCAATTGCGGTATTTGGTTGTTCAATAAAAAGTCTCAGTCCCGTTCTCTCTCCTAGCACTGAGCCGTCTGTATAACAACAGATTCTAGACGGCATTTGCGGTAAGAATCCGTCGATCCACGAGTCTCTGGTAGGGATTAATGTTTCACAAGAAGTTGACCATTTTGCAACAACAAAAGAAATATATTTACTAAAATAATTCTGAATTGGAGATTGCCGCCAGCCTTGCAACATGTAACTAAGTTGTAATAACATAGGTTAAGATAACAAATTAATATGTATAACTGTATAATTCATGTATTTTTCGTATTTTCAAAACCAACAGTATGCTAGGTGATGCGTTTATATTTTAAGAAAGAAGGGGATTCGAGTTCTGCTGCACACGGAGTTACACCGACACAAATCCGAGACAACCCAACCACACATGATGAGTTGTGCCCAAGGGTACCCTGGACTCGCTAAGTTTGGGTTTTATCGATTCGAGGATTGATTTCCTGGCACCAATATAATGCGAACTGAACCGTATTGATAGTAGTTGTTGATTGAATTTATACATTTCAATACAGTTTTTGATGTTACTGTTTTGGATGTTATAGCTTTTATAGCGGTCTTACTGACCGTTACGACGTTTACGGTAGCCTGATGGTATGCAGCGTGGCCTTTGCTTATCCATTCGTCCGTCGCCCTGAGCCCTAGGGCCGCGACGGCTGCTTCATGCCGTATCTGAATATCTATTGGGTGCACAAATAGCCCTAGTTGGTGTTGTCCTCATTGCGCGCAGATGCTTAAGCACCATATTCGTTGGACTCTTTTTATTACTTTTTCTATCCATAGCTGTCCACCTGAATAGCCAGTGTGTCATATTTAGCCTATTGCCACGTTGCCCAACTTCTATGTGCTTTGGCTGCTCTTTCTTGGATGTGGTCTCTCCAATTAAGTTTCCTATCTAGAATCATACTCAGATATTTAACCTTATTGGAAATATTGATTGTCCTGTTCAGGAAGACCGGTTTGTAGTTACACTGAGAATAAATCTTATTACGACTTTCATGAAGTACAATTTTGAATTCACACTCCATAACTGGCGAAGCGCCAACGAAATTTGTACCATTGTCTGAGAATATAGTTTTAGGAAGCCACGACGACGAATAAATCAATGAAAAACGATTAAGAATGTTGCAATCGACAAATCTATGGTAGTTTCAGTATATATTACTTTCGTAGAAAAGCAACATAAAAACTTACGTAGCCCTTTGTAATTTTAGAAATCCGTAAGGGACTTTGAATGAAACGGACCTGAGAAATCTGTGATAGTAATGGCGAACAGTCATTTTAACGGTTATGTTCGGAGGTAGAGATGCCAAAATTTGTAAACAAGAATCTTTTCTCTAAAATGCACGATTTGCATTTCCTAATTACCTTACAAATCAGCGAATTTGCTGGGATATCCAATATTGTAAGCCTAATGTGCGCTGAACCAAACAAATTCCCCGTGAATGAAAAGCTTATGTAAATTTAGTACCAATAGAAGCGACAAATTTGATTGGAAGGGTAGTAGAATCGTATGTCTTATTCTGCCCTATATATTCTTGAATTGTACGAATTCTATTCCAAGTAGAAGGAATTTTTCGTTAGCCAGGCGAAGACGGGCCAACAGTAAATTTTTTGAAAAACTATATCGATTTGGGCAGCAATGACTTTTTACAACTGTGAGGCTAAAACTATGCAGCATAATTCTAGTCGAGGAAATCAATTGATTTGATATAGCACCTATCAAATCTATTGATTTTCCTCGACTAGAATTACGCGACATAGTTTAAGCCTCATAGTTATAAAATATCATTACCGCCTAGTTTTTCTGGAAACCAATTTAGTAAAATGTTCTCCATATATTTTATTATGTACACTACTCCGCGTATCTTTTCAGCAGGATTAACCAACTTATAGAATCAAATAAACTAGCGATTGCGGATAAGCTTTCCCATTTTGTATAACTACTGTGAAAAAGGGGCTTGTTATTAAATTAGAACATATCTAACTGTGCTTTCCATCTAACCAAAGGGGTACTAGGATATAGCGGACATTAGATGTCCATTTCCGGAATTCGAAATTCACGGGCCCTAAGTCATTTATAACTGGACTCCCAGACCTGTGTTTAGTATCTAAATCGTAGTATCCTGCCTTCCTGGTCATCTGTAATAATGTCTGTATAGCTAAATAGGGAGCACATACACAATAAATGTGGCATTTTACTAGTGAAAATTGGTCCACTTAAGAGCATGTTCTAAATTCTGAAATACACGTAAATTAAAGATATGCACAGGACAAGATACACAGGATTTATCAGTGGAAGATTGTGAGGACTTAGGTGGTGGAATATTCGTAAAGTGTGTCTTAAATTTCTTTAGCCCCGATTTTTTAGTGGAATATGATCCCTTTATATCTTAATGGCAAGTCAGACTTGGCAACTCTACACGAACACCTATATCACAGCCAATATATGTTTTTGTATATCGACCGTGACGTCATACAAATTTGCACAGTGTGATTTCCTCTTAATATTGTAGATCATCCTTCCAAAGAACGATGTTGTTATGATCATGTTATATGAAAATTTCTTCATAATTTGGTATGTAGGCACCATAAGATTGGATTTGGATCTTTTTGCGGCTGCTCCCACAGATCGCACTATAGGGTGTTTGTGGGAGAATAAAATGACATTCGAAACCAAGCTTAGGGTTTTTTTGAACACCTTACGAAAATTTTAAAATTATTTCCCTAGGTCGAAATCACCACCTAGCAACCAATCGAGTTAATATTACCTAAAATATTGCAGTCTAAAAGTCTGAGCAGGGTTGATGTATAATTTAAACGACTATTAGTAATTTAATTAATATATATTCCGAAGTGTAAAAATAAATAGCTCAATTAGGTTAGCAAAGTCGACATCGTGAATGATGATGGTAAATGTGTATATTTTATTGCGACAAGGAGCCATAGTTTAATATATTGGTTTTTGTGTTATTTAATTACAGGTTGCAGACTTTTGTTGTTGTTGTTTACTCTGGCTCTTTAACTGCAAAAATGGTATGGAGAAGGGTATAAAAATTTACTATGAGCACATAAATTATTCTTTTTCGGTACAGACTCATCTTTTTTTATACCGACTGATGATAAAATCTTTTTTCATAAGGACAATTAATGAATACTTCTTAAACTTTATTCCTTTAATAGGTAAACAGTTTTTTCATATAGTTATGCTGAAATCGCTTAGTTGATATTGGACACAAAACAGAGGAGAGAAGAAAATGTTTGTGAAAAAATTAGAAGAAATGCCAAATAATTTTATTTTTGTTTGTTCACAATGCCTTTTCAATTAAGCATAGAATCTTAACACCTGTTTGGGTAGCAATGAAAATAAACAAGTAAAAAAGCTGTAAGTTCGGCCGGGCCAAACTTTTAATACCCTCCACCGTTTGGTACAAATTTGGCAATTTCCAAAAAATAACATCCGTTAAAAATCTTAAGAATACCGAATTCTTCTACGACGACGTGGGCCTGCATAGGCAACTTTTGTCAAAAGTTATTATAATATCTAAATGCGAAACTTGAAGAAAAATCTGTTTATAATGTAGCTAAAATCATCAAAACAGCGAATTTTGGGAGGTACCGTTATATGGGGGCTTTACGAAGACCTGGACCTGCATAGACATTTTTCTGTCACAGACTGTAATTCCCATTACGAACTCTAAATAAGTAATTTTAAACAATTCTGGTTATTAATGGCGCTAAAATCATCAAAATACCGAATTTTGGGATGTACCGTTATATGCTATACGAAGACGTGGACCTACATGGCCCATTTTCTGTTTTATGCTGCAGTATCTATTACGAACTTCAAATACCAACTTTGAAACGATTCCGGTAAATAATGTTGCTAAAATCATCAAAATACCGAATATCGGGGGGTATGGAATATGGAGGCTATACGAAAACGTGGACCTACACAGATTATGTTCTGTCTTAGGCCGAAAATCGGGAGGTACCGTTATATGGGGGCTATATGATAACTTGGGCCTACATGGCATATTTACGAACTTAACCTGCCCACTGGCAAAATATACATGAGTGCAAAATTTTAGCCTTCTATCTCAATTTGTTCGAAAGATATCGTGGTTACAACAGACAGACAGACAGACGGACAGACAGACAGACGGACATGGCTAAATCGTCTTAGAATTTTACGCTGGTCAAGAATATATATACATTATTGGGCCTGACATGAGTATTTCGAGGAGTTACAAACGGAATGACAAAATTAATATACCCTCTATAGTATGGTATAAAAAGGAAATAAAAACACAAAAAGAGAAAAAGAAAACAAACACATAAATCATAAAACATATGATCTTCGCCTTAACAAGGCAAAACTCACAATATTTTTTTAATTTGTCAATAATGACGTGGGGTTTTATTGGATATTTTGTAATATTATCGTTAATAATATCTTTTCTTTCGTATTGTTGATGCGAGTTTGACAGGAGAAGAAGCGTAGGTGCAGCAAACTGCAGCTCAATGCCAAAATTGGTTAGTTTGACATTATCAATCTGTGCTGAAATCACAAAGATGTAGTCAAACATACTATAAGAATTATAAGATATGTAAAAACAATAAAAATTAAGGAGAATCTTTCTCTACTAATAAAAATATGTAGTTTTTATTAAAACAACAATAAGAAATATATTTTCTAAAATGATTCTGAATTAGAGATTGCCGCCAGCATTGTAACATGTAACTAAGTTGCAATATCAGCCTGTTTATGTATTAAACAATCATACTTTTTAACATAGCATTCCTTGTGAGCTATCATGACAAGACGTAGCCTAGTCCTTTCGACTTCAACGATCGTAGGATACTTTTCTTGAAATCGAAAATCCATAGTTATAGCGTATTCTTCTAAACAAGAACAATGGTTTAAAACATCTTGATATTGCGATAGGTACATGACACTTAATTGGACGCTTTTCAATATCGATATCTAAAAGACATAAATCTTGAATATCCTGACGTTGTCATTCTGTTGCATGCCACCAAATTCGTGACGATGACAGGTCTGAGGGTGAAAGACCTCGTCTGCCTAAGTTGGCAAGATTGCCTTGTCTACTTATTCTGACCAATATTCTACGAACCCTATTAGCAACAAATGTAGTCCAAGTAGAGGGGATTTTCGTTAGCCAGGAGAAGACAGGCCATTAATATTTTTTTTTTTTTTTTTTTTTTTTGAAAAACATCATCCATTTCAGCGGCAATGACATTTTACAACTATGAGGCTAAAACTGTGCCGCATAATTCTAGTCGAGGAAAATCAGTTGATTTGATAGGTGCCAATTCAGTTTTGCTGGAAAACAATTTAGTACAATATCTTTCGTTTGAACTAATTATACGGATGTACACTACTCCGCGTATGCTTTAACCAACCTATAGGATCAACTAACCTAGCGATTGCGAATAAAATTTCCCGTTTTGTATAACTACTTCGAAAAAGGGGCTTAAAATTAAATTATAACATATCTAACTGAGCTTTCCATCTAATCGGAGGAGTGCTAGGATAGAGCGGACATTAGATGTCCATTTCCATGTAGGCACCACATGGTTGGATTTGGATCTTTTTACGGCAGCTCCCACAGACCGCACTATATTGTGCTTGTGGGAAAATAAAATGTAATTCGAAACCATGCTTTGGGTTTTTTTAACACCTTATTAGAGTTATATTTGCTTAAATTCTAAAATTATTTCCCTGGGGCGAAATACCCACCTACCAACATATTAAGTTAATATAGCGGAGAGATTAAAATGCTTGTGAACAAATTAGAAGACATGCCAAATAATTTTTTTGATTTTTTCCGCAAGGCTTTTTCAATTAAGCTTAGAACCTTAACACGTGTTTGGGTAGCAATGAAAATAAAAAAGGAAATAAAAACACAATTTTTTTAATTTGTCAATAATGACATGAGGGTTCATTGGATATTTTGTAATATTATCGTAAATAATATATTTACTTTCGTATTGTTGATGCGAGTCTGACAGGAGAAGGAGAGTAGGTATAGCAAACTGCCGCTCAATGCCTAATTCGTTAGGTAGAATTTTGACATTATCACTCTGTGCTAAAATCACGAAGATGTACTCAAACATACTACAATAATTATAAGGTACATATGTAAAAACAATAAAAATTAACGCGAATCTTTCTCTACAAATAAACATGTGTTATTTTTATAAAAACAACCGTAATGGAATTAAGACTGACCACTTTGCAACAACAAAAGAAATACATGAACTAAAATTATTCTGGCTTTGAGATTGCCGCCAGCCTTGCAACATGTAACTAAGTTGCAGTAACATAGGTTAACTTAACAAATTAATATGTGTAACCTTATAATTCATGTATTTTTCACTATTTTTTTCCAAACTCAACAATATGCTAGGTGAACTAAGAAAATTAATGTGTTTTATTTAAATTTTAAGAAAAAAGGGGATTCCAGTTCATTAATCGCGGAGCACCGTGGGACTACACTCAGGGTTACACCGACACAAATCCGAGACAACCCAACCACACATGAAGAGTTGTAAGGGTAACATGGACTCGCTAAGTTTGGGTTTTATTGATTCGGGGATCGATTTCTGGCCTAAACGATCAGCTCGGAAGAAACGTATTTCCTTTACGAAATCGTTTCTCGATATTCAAATGTGATTCTTAGATTTGAGGCTCTGGAGGAGCAAGGATCGGACACCGAATCAGAAAATGACCTGGTGTTAATGCTAATGTCTAGAATTTAAACACTCTTTAATCCGAGTGAATGTCGTTGACAACTCTTTGAAATTGTTTTTTATATTGCTAGCATGTTTTCGAAAATGGAGCTTAAAGCTTTAAAACCGCAGCATCCTGGAGCCCACCCATATGTCGTGCTCCTGTTGGGATGAATTTCCATGGAAGGTTATAGTACTTACACTGAGAACAAATCTTGTTACGACTTTCATGTATGCAGTTTTAAATTCACACTCCATAACTGTCGAAGCGTCAACGAAATTGGCACCACTGTCTGAGAATACAGTTTTAGGTCAACCACGACGACGAATAAATCAGTGAAAAGCGCTTAAGTATGTTGTTTCAATAGAAGCGACAATTTTGATTAGCAGGGTGGTAGAATCGTATGTCTTTCGCAATATGAAAGTGTTTTAAGTCTCCATAACACCCAAATCATCGAGAAATGGTATCAAGTGAGAAAGCGATATTTAAAGATCTATCCGCCTGTTTATTTATTAAACAATCATACTTTTTCACGTAGCAATCTTTCCGAGCTATCATGACAAGACGTAACCTAGTCTTTTCAACTTCAAGGTTCGTAGGATATTTTTCTTGAAATGTATATTGACATCTATGAGGTGAATTTGTTTTATAAAGTAAACGAAAAGCCAAAGTTATACAGTTTTCTAAACTAGAACAATAGTTTAAAGCATCCTTATATTGCGATAGGTACATGACACTTAATTTTACGTTTTTAATATCGATATCTAAAAGAACAAAGTCTTGAATATCCTGACGTTGTCTTTGAGTTGCATGCCACCAAATTCGTGACGATGACAGGTCTGAGGGTGAAAGACCTCGTCTGCCTAAGTTGGCAAGATTGCCTTGTCTACTTATTCTGACCAATATTTTCTTGAATTCTACGAACCCTATTAGCAACAAAGGTAGTCCAAGTAGAGCGGATTTTCGTTAGCCAGGAAAAGACAGGCCATTAATATATATATTTTTTTTTTTTTTGAAAAACATCATCCATTTCAGCGGCAATGACATTTTACAACTATGAGGCTAAAACTGTGCCGCATAATTCTAGTCGAGGAAAATCAATTGATTTGATAGGTGCCAATTTAGTTTTGCTGGAAAACAATTTAGTACAATTTCTTTCGTTTGAACTAATTATACGGATGTACACTACTCCGCGTATGCTTTAACCAACCTATAGGATCAACTAAACTAGCGATTGCGAATAAAATTTCCCGTTTTGTATAACTACTTTGAAAAAGGGGCTTAAAATTAAATAATAACATATCTAACTGAGCTTTCCATCTAATCGGAGGAGTGCTAGGATAGAGCGGACATTAGATGTCCATTTCCATGTAGGCACCACATGGTTGGATTTGGATCTTTTTACGGCAGCTCCCACAGACCGCACTATATTGTGCTTGTGGGAAAATAAAATGTAATTCGAAACCATGCTTTGTTTTTTTTTAACACCTTATTAGAGTTATATTTGCTTAAATTCTAAAATTATTTCCCTGGGGCGAAATACCCACCTACCAACATATTAAGTTAATATAGCGGAGAGATTAAAATGCTTGTGAACAAATTAGAAGACATGCCAAATAATTTTTTTTTTGATTTTTTCCGCAAGGCTTTTTCAATTAAACTTAGAACCTTAACACGTGTTTGGGTAGCAATGAAAATAAAAGAGGAAATAAAAACACAATTTTTTTTAATTTGTCAATAATGACATGAGGGTTCATTGGATATTTTGTAATATTATCGTAAATAATAAATTTACTTTCGTATTGTTGATGCGAGTCTGACAGGAGAAGGAGAGTAGGTATAGCAAACTGCCGCTCAATGCCTAATTCGTTAGGTAGAATTTTGACATTATCACTTTGTGCTAAAATCACGAAGATGTACTCAAACATACTATAAGAATTATAAGGTATATATGTAAAAACAATAAAAATTAACGCGAATCTTCCTCTACATATAAACATGTGTTATTTTTATAAAAACAACAATAATGGAATTAAGACTGACCACTTTGCAACAACAAAAGAAATACATGAACTAAAATTATTCTGGCTTTGAGATTGCCGCCAGCCTTGCAACATGTAACTAAGTTGTAGTAACATAGGTTAACTTAACAAATTAATATGTGTAACCTTATAATTCATGTATTTTTCACTATTTTTTTCCAAACTCAACAATATGCTAGGTGAACTAAGAAAATTAATGTATTTTATTTAAATTTTAAGAAAAAAGGGGATTCCAGTTCATTAATCGCGGAGCACCGTGGGACTACACTCAGGGTTACACCGACACAAATCCGAGACAACCCAACCACACATGAGGAGTTGTAAGGGTAACATGGACTCGCTAAGTTTGGGTTTTATTGATTCGGGGATCGATTTCTGGCCTACACGATCAGCTCGGAAGAAACGTATTTCCTTTACGAAATCGTTTCTCGATATTCAAATGTGATTCTTCCATTTGAGGCTCTGGAGGAGCAAGGATCGGAGACCGAATCAGAAAATGACCTGGTGTTAATGCTAATGTCTAGAATTTAAACACTCTTTAATCCGAGTGAATGTCGTTGACAACTTTTTGAAATTGTTTTTATATTGCTAGCATGTTTTCGAAAATGGAGCTTAAAGCTTTAAACCGCAGCATCCTGGAGCCCACCCATATGTCGTGCTCCTGTTGGGATGAATTTCCATGGAAGGTTATAGTACTTACACTGAGAACAAATCTTGTTACGACTTTCATGTATGCAGTTTTAAATTCACACTCCATAACTGTCGAAGCGTCAACGAAATTGGCACCACTGTCTGAGAATACAGTTTTAGGTCAACCACGACGACGAATAAATCAGTGAAAAGCGCTTAAGTATGTTGTTTCAATAGAAGCGACAATTTTGATTAGCAGGGTGGTAGAATCGTATGTCTTCGCAATATGAAAGTGTTTTAAGTCTCCATAACACCCAAATCATCGAGAAATGGTATCAAGTGAGAAAGCGATATTTAAAGATCTATCCGCCTGTTTATTTATTAAACAATCATACTTTTTCACGTAGCAATCTTTCCGAGCTATCATGACAAGACGTAACCTAGTCTTTTCAACTTCAAGGTTCGTAGGATATTTTTCTTGAAATGTATATTGACATCTATGAGGTGAATTTGTTTTATAAAGTAAACGAAAAGCCAAAGTTATACAGTTTTCTAAACTAGAACAATGGTTTAAAGCATCCTGATATTGCGATAGGTACATGACACTTAATTTTACGTTTTTAATGTCGATATCTAAAAGAACAAAGTCTTGAATATCCTGACGTTGTCTTTGAGTTGCATGCCACCAAATTCGTGACGATGACAGGTCTGAGGGTGAAAGACCTCGTCTGCCTAAGTTGGCAAGATTGCCTTGTCTACTTATTCTGACCAATATTTTCTTGAATTCTACGAACCCTATTAGCAACAAAGGTAGTCCAAGTAGAGCGGATTTTCGTTAGCCAGGAAAAGACAGGCCATTAATATATTTTTTTTTTTTTTTTTTTGAAAAACATCATCCATTTCAGCGGCAATGACATTTTACAACTATGAGGCTAAAACTGTGCCGCATAATTCTAATCGAGGAAAATCAATTGATTTGATAGGTGCCAATTTAGTTTTGCTGGAAAACAATTTAGTACAATTTCTTTCGTTTGAACTAATTATACGGATGTACACTACTCCGCGTATGCTTTAACCAACCTATAGGATCAACTAAACTAGCGATTGCGAATAAAATTTCCCGTTTTGTATAACTACTTTGAAAAAGGGGCTTAAAATTATATAATAACATATCCAACTGAGCTTTCCATCTAATCGGAGGAGTGCTAGGATAGAGCGGACATTAGATGTCCATTTCCATGTAGGCACCACATGGTTGGATTTGGATCTTTTTACGGCAGCTCCCACAGACCGCACTATATTGTGCTTGTGGGAAAATAAAATGTAATTCGAAACCATGCTTTGGGTTTTTTTAACACCTTATTAGAGTTATATTTGCTTAAATTCTAAAATTATTTCCCTGGGGCGAAATACCCACCTACCAACATATTAAGTTAATATAGCGGAGAGATTAAAATGCTTGTGAACAAATTAGAAGAGATGCCAAATAATTTTTTTTTGATTTTTTCCGCAAGGCTTTTTCAATTAAGCTTAGAACCTTAACACGTGTTTGGGTAGCAATGAAAATAAAAGAGGAAATAAAAACACAATTTTTTTTAATTTGTCAATAATGACATGAGGGTTCATTGGATATTTTGTAATATTATCGTAAATAATATATTTACTTTCGTATTGTTGATGCGAGTCTGACAGGAGAAGGAGAGTAGGTATAGCAAACTGCCGCTCAATGCCTAATTCGTTAGGTAGAATTTTGACATTATCACTTTGTGCTAAAATCACGAAGATGTACTCAAACATACTATAAGAATTATAAGGTATATGTGTAAAAACAATAAAATTAACGCGAATCTTCCTCTACATATAAACATGTGTTATTTTATAAAAACAACAATAATGGAATTAAGACTGACCACTTTGCAACAACAAAAGAAATACATGAACTAAAATTATTCTGGCTTCGAGATTGCCGCCAGCCTTGCAACATGTAACTAAGTTGTAGTAACATAGGTTAACTTAACAAATTAATATGTGTAACCTTATAATTCATGTATTTTTCACTATTTTTTTTCCAAACTCAACAATATGCTAGGTGAACTAAGAAAATTAATGTATTTTATTTAAATTTTAAGAAAAAAAGGGGATTCCAGTTCATTAATCGCGGAGCACCGTGGGACTACACTCAGGGTTACACCGACACAAATCCGAGACAACCCAACCACACATGAGGAGTTGTAAGGGTAACATGGACTCGCTAAGTTTGGGTTTTATTGATTCGGGGATCGATTTCTGGCCTACACGATCAGCTCGGAAGAAACGTATTTCCTTTACGAAATCGTTTCTCGATATTCAAATGTGATTCTTCCATTTGAGGCTCTGGAGGAGCAAGGATCGGAGACCGAATCAGAAAAAGACCTGGTGTTAATGCTAATGTCTAGAATTTAAACACTCTTTAATCCGAGTGAATGTCGTTGACAACTTTTTGAAATTGTTTTTATATTGCTAGCATGTTTTCGAAAATGGAGCTTAAAGCTTTAAACCGCAGCATCCTGGAGCCCACCCATATGTCGTGCTCCTGTTGGGATAAATTTCCATGGAAGGTTATAGTACTTACACTGAGAACAAATTTGTTACGACTTTCATGTATGCAGTTTTAAATTCACACTCCGTAACTGTCGAAGCGTCAACGAAATTGGCACCACTGTCTGAGAATATAGTTTTAGGTCAACCACGACGACGAATAAATCAGTGAAAAGCGCTTAAGTATGTTGTTTCAATAGAAGCGACAATTTTGATTAGCAGGGTGGTAGAATCGTATGTCTTTCGCAATATGAAAGTGTTTTAAGTCTCCATAACACCCAAATCATCGAGAAATGGTATCAAGTGAGAAAGCGATATTTAAAGATCTATCCGCCTCTTTATTTATTAAACAATCATACTTTTTCACGTAGCAATCTTTCCGAGCTATCATGACAAGACGTAACCTAGTCTTTTCAACTTCAAAGTTCGTAGGATATTTTTCTTGAAATGTATATTGACATCTATGAGGTGAATTTGTTTTATAAAGTAAACGAAAAGCCAAAGTTATACAGTTTTCTAAACTAGAACAATGTTTTAAAGCATCCTGATATTGCGATAGGTACATGACACTTAATTTTACGTTTTTAATATCGATATCTAAAAGAACAAAGTCTTGAATATCCTGACGTTGTCTTTGAGTTGCATGCCACCAAATTCGTGACGATGACAGGTATGAGGGTGAAAGACCTCGTCTGCCTAAGTTGGCAAGATTGCCTTGTCTACTTATTCTGACCAATATTTTCTTGAATTCTACGAACCCTATTAGCAACAAAGGTAGTCCAAGTAGAGCGGATTTTCGTTAGCCAGGAGAAGACAGGCCATTAATATATATATATTTTTTTTTTTTTTTGAAAAACATCATCCATTTCAGCGGCAATGACATTTTACAACTATGAGGCTGAAACTGTGCCGCATAATTCTAGTCGAGGAAAATCAATTGATTTGATAGGTGCCAATTTAGTTTTGCTGGAAAACAATTTAGTACAATTTCTTTCGTTTGAACTAATTTAACGGATGTACACTACTCCGCGTATGCTTTAACCCACCTATAGGATCAACTAAACTAGCGATTGCGAATAAAATTTCCCGTTTTGTATAACTACTTTGAAAAAGGGTCTTAAAATTAAATAATAACATATCTAACTGAGCTTTCCATCTAATCGGAGGAGTGCTAGGATAGAGCGGACATTAGATGTCCATTTCCATGTAGGCACCACATGGTTGGATTTGGATCTTTTTACGGCAGCTCCCACAGACCGCACTATATTGTGCTTGTGGGAAAATAAAATGTAATTCGAAACCATGCTTTGGGTTTTTTTAACACCTTATTAGAGTTATATTTGCTTAAATTCTAAAATTATTTCCCTGGGGCGAAATACCCACCTACCAACATATTAAGTTAATATAGCGGAGAGATTAAAATGCTTGTGAACAAATTAGAAGACATGCCAAATATTTTTTTTTTTTTTTGATTTTTTCCGCAAGGCTTTTTCAATTAAGCTTAGAACCTTAACACGTGTTTGGGTAGCAATGAAAATAAAAAGGAAATAAAAACACAATTTTTTTTAATTTGTCAATAATGACATGAGGGTTCATTGGATATTTTGTAATATTATCGTAAATAATATATTACTTTCGTATTGTTGATGCGAGTCTGACAGGAGAAGGAGAGTAGGTATAGCAAACTGCCGCTCAATGCCTAATTCGTTAGGTAGAATTTTGACACTATCACTTTGTGCTAAAATCACGAAGATGTACTCAAACATACTATAAGAATTATAAGGTATATATGCAAAAACAATAAAAATTAACGCGAATCTTCCTCTACATATAAACATGTGTTATTTTTATAAAAACAACAATAATGGAATTAAGACTGACCACTTTGCAACAACAAAAGAAATACATGAACTAAAATTATTCTGGCTTTGAGATTGCCGCCAGCCTTGCAACATGTAACTAAGTTGTAGTAACATAGGTTAACTTAACAAATTAATATGTGTAACCTTATAATTCATGTATTTTTCACTCAGGGTTACACCGACACAAATCCGAGACAACCCAACCACACATGAGGAGTTGTAAGGGTAACATGGACTCGCTAAGTTTGGGTTTTATTGATTCGGGGATCGATTTCTGGCCTACACGATCAGCTCGGAAGAAACGTATTTCCTTTACGAAATCGTTTCTCGATATTCAAATGTGATTCTTCCATTTGAGGCTCTGGAGGAGCAAGGATCGGAGACCGAATCAGAAAATGACCTGGTGTTAATGCTAATGTCTAGAATTTAAACACTCTTTAATCCGAGTGAATGTCGTTGACAACTTTTTGAAATTGTTTTTATATTGCTAGCATGTTTTCGAAAATGGAGCTTAAAGCTTTAAACCGCAGCATCCTGGAGCCCACCCATATGTCGTGCTCCTGTTGGGATGAATTTCCATGGAAGGTTATAGTACTTACACTGAGAACAAATCTTGTTACGACTTTCATGTATGCAGTTTTAAATTCACACTCCATAACTGTCGAAGCGTCAACGAAATTGGCTCCACTGTCTGAGAATATAGTTCTAGGTCAACCACGACGACGAATAAATCAGTGAAAAGCGCTTAAGTATGTTGTTTCAATAGAAGCGACAATTTTGATTAGCAGGGTGGTAGAATCGTATGTCTTTCGCAATATGAAAGTGTTTTAAGTCTCCATAACACCCAAATCATCGAGAAATGGTATCAAGTGAGAAAGCGATATTTAAAGATCTATCCGCCTGTTTATTTATTAAACAATCATACTTTTTCACGTAGCAATCTTTCCGAGCTATCATGACAAGACGTAACCTAGTCTTTTCAACTTCAAGGTTCGTAGGATATTTTTCTTGAAATGTATATTGACATCTATGAGGTGAATTTGTTTTATAAAGTAAACGAAAAGCCAAAGTTATACAGTTTTCTAAACTAGAACAATGGTTTAAAGCATCCTGATATTGCGATAGGTACATGACACTTAATTTTACGTTTTTAATGTCGATATCTAAAAGAACAAAGTCTTGAATATCCTGACGTTGTCTTTGAGTTGCATGCCACCAAATTCGTGACGATGACAGGTCTGAGGGTGAAAGACCTCGTCTGCCTAAGTTGGCAAGATTGCCTTGTCCACGTAATCTGACCAATATTTTCATGAATTCTATGTAGTCCAAGTAGAGGGGATTTTCGTTAGCCAGGAGAAGGCGGGCCATTAATATTTTTTTTTTTTTTTGAAAAACATCATCCATTTCAGCGGCAATGACATTTTACAACTATGAGGCTAAAACTGTGCCGCATAATTCCAGTCGAGGAAAATCAATTAATTTGATAGGTGCCAATTTAGTTTTGCTGGAAAACAATTTAGTACAATTTCTTTCGTTTGAACTAATTTTACGGATGTACACTACTCCGCGTATGCTTTAACAAACCTATACGATCAACTAACCTAGCGATTGCGAATAAAATTTTCCGTTTTGTATAACTACTTCGAAAAAGGCGCTTAACATCAAATTATAACAAGGACTGCTAGGATAGAGCGGATATGAAATGGAAATGGACATCTACATTTCCGGAATTCGATTTGATTATAAGTGAATCCCTAGCCCTGTGTTTAGTATCCAAATCGTCGTATCCTGCCAGAACGTCGTCAACGTACATGCACTTTAGTAAGATGTGAGCAGTTAAAATTCAGTATTATGGGTCTACTGTAATAATGTCTAAATAGCTTGACAGGAATTAGAATGTGCTACAGTTTGCAGTTCGTAATCTTGAATACTATTACTGGCTATACACAATTAATGCAAAGTCTGTGGTGCTTTATGGGTAAAAATTGGCCCACTTCAGAGCATGTTCTAAATTCTGGGTATATACGCGAATAAAAGATGTGCACAGGATAAGATACACAGGATTTATCAGAGGAAGATTGTGATAATTAAAGTGGAGCTACATTCATAAAGTGTGTCCTAAATTGCATTTGATCTGATTTTTTATTGGAATCTGTTTCCTTTATATCTTTATATGGCAAGTGAGCCTTGACGACTCTACAAGATCACCTTTACCAAAGCCAGTATGTTTTTGTATATGATAATATCATATAATCTATTTTCCAAAGAACGATGTTGTTATTGCCATGTTATGTGAAAATTTCTTCATAATTTGGTATGTAGGCACCACAAGGTTGGACTTGGATCTTATTACGGCAGCTCCCACAGACCGCACTATATGGTGCTAGTGGGAGAATAAAATGTCATTCGAAAACATTCTTTGGGTTTTTTGAACACCTTATTAGTGTCCTATTTACCTAATTTCGCCCTGGGGCGAACCCCACCTAGCAACATATTGTGTTAATACTACCAAAAATGTTACAGTATTAGGCGATTAGATAACCTTTTATTATTATATATTGCGAAGTGTTTAACTTAATACCTCAATTAAGTCAGCAAAATCTACACCGTAAATGTAAAAAGGGGGGCGAAATGTGTATACTTCATTGGAGCAAGGAGCCTGGCTTTTTAACTTGAAACATATTATGGGGAAGGGTATATAAATTTACTATGACTACATAAATTACACTTTTTCGGTACAAGTTCATCCTTTTTTAATACCGGGTTATTAATGATAAAATCTTTTTTCATAAGGGCAATCAATACTTAATTAATTAACTTTATTCCTATAACTGTTAAATCATTTTTTCATATGTTTATGCTGAAATCGTTCAGTTGATAAAGATAGAGATGAAAAGGTTTGTGAACAAAATAGAAGAAATGCCAATAATTTTATTTTTGTTTTTGTTTTTCTATGATGCCTTTTCAATTAAGCTAAGGATCTTAACACGTATTTGGGTAGCAATGAAAATAAAAAAAGGAAATAAAAACACAAAGTTTTTAATTTGTCAATAACGACGTGGGGTTTCACTGGATATCTTGTAATATTATCGTAAATAATATCTTTTCTTTCGTATTGTTGATGCGAGTCTTACAGGAGAAAGAGCATAGGTATAGCAAACTGCCGCTCAATGCCACATTTGTAATTTAAAATTTGAGATTATCACTCTGTGCTAAAATCACGAAGATGTACTCAAACATACTATAGGAATTATAAGGTATATAAAAACAATAAAAATTAACGCGAATCTTTATCTACTAAGAAAAATATGTTGTTTTTATAAAAACAACAATAATGGAATTAAGACTGACCATTTTGCAACTACAAAAGAAATATATGAACTAAAATGATTTTGAATTGGATATTGCCGCCAGCCTTGCAACATGTAACTGAGGTGGTTAGGATAACAAATTGCAATAGGTTAGGATAACAAATTAATGTGTGTAACTGTGTAATTCATTTATTTTTCATTTTTTTGTGTGAGTCGTAAATATTGTCCCTGTTTTATTTGGATAGAAATAAACAGCAACGACTTAGCAATTGATCTAAATATGAATCTATTAACCGCACATAAGTCTAGTAGAGCACGGAGTGCCAACGAAATTGGCACCACTGTCTGAGAATATAGTTTTAAGTCATCCAAGACGACGAATAAATTAACGAAAAGCGCTTAAGTATGTTGTACCAATAGAAGCGACAATTTTGATTGAAAGGGTAGTAGAAGCCTATGTTTTTCTCATCCGCCTGATTATTTATTAAACAATCATACTTTTTCACATAGCAAACCTTCTGAGCTATCATGACAAACCCTTAACTAGTCTTTTCGACTTCATTCATTCTTGAAATGTATATTGACATCTATGAGGTGGATTTCTTTTATAAAGTAAACGAAAAGCTATAATTATAGAGTGTTAGGCTTTTTCTAAACTAGAACAATGGTTTAAAACATCCTGATATTGCTATAGGTACATGACACTTAATTTTACGCTTTTCAATATCGATATCTAAAACAACGAAATCTTGAATATCATGACGTTGTCTTTGAGTTGCATGCCACCAAATTCGTGACGATGACAAGTCTGAGGTTGAAAGACCTCGTCTGCCTAAGTTGGCAAGATTGCCTTGTCCACGTAATCTGACCAATATTTTCATGAATTCTACGAATCCTATTCGCAACAAAGGTAGTCCAAGTAGAGGGGATTTTCGTTAGCCAGGAGAAGACAGGCCATTAATATTTTTTTTTTTTTTTTTTTTTGTTGAAAAACATCATCCATTTCAGCGGCAATGACATTTTACAACTATGAGGCTGAAACTGTGCCGCATAATTCTAGTCGAGGAAAATCAATTGATTTGATAGGTGCCAATTTAGTTTTGCTGGAAAACAATTTAGTACAATTTCTTTCGTTTGAACTAATTTTACGGATGTACACTACTCCGCGTATGCTTTAATAAACCTATACGATCAACTAACCTAGCGATTGCGAATAAAATTTTCCGTTTTGTATAACTACTTCGAAAAAGGCGCTTAACATCAAATTATAACAAGGACTGCTAGGATAGAGCGGATATGAAATGGAAATGGACATTTCCGGAATTCGATT
Organism: Musca domestica; assembly: GCF_030504385.1. Classification (NCBI taxonomy): domain Eukaryota; kingdom Metazoa; phylum Arthropoda; class Insecta; order Diptera; family Muscidae; genus Musca; species Musca domestica. Next base: position 50,689 of record NW_026712123.1, read on the forward strand.
TGATTATAAGTGAATCCCTAGCCCTGTGTTTAGTATCCAAATCGTCGTATCCTGCCAGAACGTCGTCAACGTACATGCACTTTAGTAAGATGTGAGCAGTTAAAATTCAGTATTATGGGTCAACTGTAATATTGTCTAAATAGCTTGACAGGAATTAGAATGTGCTACAGTTTGCAGCTCGTAATCTTGAATAGTATTACTGGCCATACACAATTAATGCAAAGTCTGTGGTGCTTTATGGGTAAAATTGGCCCACTTCAGAGCATGTTCTAAATTCTGGGTATATACGCGAATAAAGATGTGCACAGGATAAGATACACAGGATTTATCATAGGAAGATTGTGATAATTAAGGTGGAGCTACATTCGTAAAGTGTGTCCTAAAATGCATTTGCTCTGATTTTTTATTGGAATCTGTTTCCTTTATACAAGATCACCTATATCAAAGCCAGTATGTTGTTGTATATGAGTGTGATTTCCATATAATAAAATATAATCTTCTTTCCGAAGAACGATGTTGTTATTGCCATGTTATGTGAAAATTTCTTCATAATTTGGTATGTAGGCACCACAAGGTTGGACTTGGATCTTTTTACGGCAGCTCCCACAGACCGCACTATATGGTGCTTGTGGGAGAATAAAATGTCATTCGAAAACATTCTTTGGGTTTTTGAACGCCTTATTAGAGTCCTATTTACCTAATTTCGCCCTGGGGCGAACCCCACCTAGCAACATATTGTGTTAATACTACCAAAAATGTTACAGTCTTAGGCGATTAGATATACTTTTATTATTATATATTGCGAAGTGTTTAACTTAATACCTCAATTAAGTCAGCAAAATCTACACCGTAAATGTAAAAAGGGGTCGAAAATGTGTATACTTCATTGGAGCAAGGAGCCTGGCTTTTTAACTTGAAACATATTATGGGGAAGGGTATATAAATTTACTATGACTACATAAATTACACTTTTTCGGTACAAGTTCATCCTTTTTAATACCGGGTTATTAATGATAAAATCTTTTTTCATAAGGGCAATCAATACTTAATTAATTAACTTTATTCCTATAACTGTTAAATCATTTTTTCATATGTTATGGTGAAATCGTTCAGTTGATAAAGATAGAGATGAAAAGGTTTGTGAACAAAATAGAAGAAATGCCAATAATTTTATTTTTGTTTTTGTTTTTCTATGATGCCTTTTCAATTAAGCTAAAGATCTTAACACGTGTTTGGGTAGCAATGAAAATAAAAAAAGGAAATAAAAACACAAAGTTTTTAATTTGTCAATAATGACGTGGGGTTTCACTGGATATCTTGTAATATTATCGTAAATAATATCTTTACTTTCGTATTGTTGATTCGAGTCTTACAGGAGAAAGAGCATAGGTATAGCAAACTGCCGCTCAATGCCACATTTGTAATTTAAAATTTTGAGATTATCACTCTGTGCTAAAATCACGAAGATGTACTCAAACATACTATAGGAATTATAAGGTATATAAAAACCATAAAAATTAACGCGAATCTTTATCTACTAATAAACATATGTTGTTTTTATAAAAACAACAATAATGGAATTAAGACTGGCCATTTTGCAACTACAAAAGAAATATATGAACTAAAATGATTTTGAATTGGATATTGCCGCCAGCCTTGCAACATGTAACTGAGGTGGTTAGGATAACAAATTGCAATAGGTTAGGATAACAAATTAATGTGTGTAACTGTGCAATTCATTTATTTTTCATTTTTTTTTTTTTATTTTCAAAATCAGTGAGCTGAGTTTAGTCAAATATTTCATTTATTTTTTAAGAAAAAAAGGGGATTCGAGCTCATTAATCAGCCGGTCGCGGATCACCGTGTGACTGCACTCGGGGTTACACCGACACAAATCCGAGACAACCCAACCACACATGATGAGTTGTGCCCAAGGGTAACACGGATTCGCGTAAGTTTTGTTTTTATTGATTCGGGGATGGATTTCTGGCCTGCACGATCAGCTCGGAAGAACTGGGAATCGGTGATAATATAAATCAAAAAGCTAATTTTGACTGGCATACAATTCTTTCAATCCGGCTTTAAATGAACTGCAGCGTGAGTCGTAAATATTGTCCCTGTTTTATTTGGATAGAAATAAACAGCAACGACTTAGCAATTGATCTAAATATGAATCTATTAACCGCACATAAATCTAGTAGAGCACGGAGTGCCAACGAAATTGGCACCACTGTCTGAGAATATAGTTTTAAGTCATCCAAGACGACGAATAAATTAACGAAAAGCGCTTAAGTATGTTGTACCAATAGAAGCGACAATTTTGATTGAAAGGGTAGTAGAAGCCTATGTTTTTCTCAATATGAAAGTGTTTTAAGACGCGTAACTCCCAAATAATCGAGAAATGGTATCAAGTATAAAAGCGAACTTTAAGAATCTATCCGCCTGATTATTTATTAAACAATCATACTTTTTCACATAGCAAACCTTCTGAGCTATCATGACAAACCCTTAACTAGTCTTTTCGACTTCATTCATTCTTGAAATGTATATTGACATCTATGAGGTGGATTTCTTTTATAAAGTAAACGAAAAGCTATAATTATAGAGTGTTAGGCTTTTTCTAAACTAGAACAATGGTTTAAAACATCCTGATATTGCTATAGGTACATGACACTTAATTTTACGCTTTTCAATATCGATATCTAAAACAACGAAATCTTGAATATCATGACGTTGTCTTTGAGTTGCATGCCACCAAATTCGTGACGATGACAAGTCTGAGGTTGAAAGACCTCGTCTGCCTAAGTTGGCAAGATTGCCTTGTCCACGTAATCTGACCAATATTTTCATGAATTCTACGAATCCTATTCGCAACAAAGGTAGTCCAAGTAGAGGGGATTTTCGTTAGCCAGGAGAAGACAGGCCATTAATATTTTTTTTTTTTTTTTTTGAAAAACATCATCCACTTCAGCGGCAATGACATTTTACAACTATGAGGCTGAAACTGTGCCGCATAATTCTAGTCGAGGAAAATCAATTGATTTTATAGGTGCCAATTTAGTTTTGCTGGAAAACAATTTAGTACAATTTCTTTCGTTTGAACTAATTTTACGGATGTACACTACTCCGCGTATGCTTTAACAAACCTATACGATCAACTAACCAAGCGATTGCGAATAAAATTTTCCGTTTTGTATAACTACTTCGAAAAAGGCGCTTAACATCAAATTATAACAAGGAGCGGATATGAAATGGAAATGGACATCTACATTTCCGGAATTCGATTTGATTATAAGTGAATCCCTAGCCCTGTGTTTAGTATCCAAATCGTCGTATCCTGCCAGAACGTCGTCAACGTACATGCACTTTAGTAAGATGTGAGCAGTTAAAATTCAGTATTATAGGTCAACTGTAATAATGTCTAAATAGCTTGACAGGAATTAGAATGTGCTACAGTTTGCAGCTCGTAATCTTGAATAGTATTACTGGCCATACACAATTAATGCAAAGTCTGTGGTGCTTTATGGGTAAAAATTGGCCCACTTCAGAGCATGTTCTAAATTCTGGGTATATACGCGAATAAAAGATGTGCACAGGATAAGATACACAGGATTTATCATAGGAAGATTGTGATAATTAAGGTGAAGCTACATTCGTAAAATGTGTGTCCTAAAATGCATTTGCTCTGATTTTTTATTGGAATCTGTTTCCTTTATACAAGATCACCTATATCAAAGCCAGTATGTTTTTGTATATGAGTGTGATTTCCATATAATATCATATAATCTTCTTTCCAAAGAACGATGTTGTTATTGCCATGTTATGTGAAAATTTCTTCATAATTTGGTATGTAGGCACCACAAGGTTGGACTTGGATCTTTTTACGGCAGCTCCCACAGACCGCACTATATGGTGCTTGTGGGAGAATAAAATGTCATTCGAAAACATTCTTTGGGTTTTTGAACGCCTTATTAGAGTCCTATTTACCTAATTTCGCCCTGGGGCGAACCCCACGTAGCAACATATTGTGTTAATACTACCAAAAATGTTACAGTCTTAGGCGATTAGATATACTTTTATTATTATATATTGCGAAGTGTTTAACTTAATACCTCAATTAAGTCAGCAAAATCTACACCGTAAATGTAAAAAGGGGTCGAATATGTGTATACTTCATTGGAGCAAGGAGCCTGGCTTTTTAACTTGAAACATATTATGGGGAAGGGTATATAAATTTACTATGACTACATAAATTACACTTTTTCGGTACAAGTTCATCCTTTTTAATACCGGGTTATTAACGATAAAATCTTTTTTCATAAGGGCATTCAATACCTAATTAATTAACTTTATTCCTTTAACTGTTAAATCATTTTTTCATATATTTATGCTGAAATCGTTCAGTTGATAAAGATAGAGATGAAAAGGTTTGTGAACAAAATAGAAGAAATGCCAATAATTTTATTTTTGTTTTTGTTTTTCTATGATGCCTTTTCAATTAAGCTAAAGATCTTAACACGTGTTTGGGTAGCAATGAAAATAAAAAAAGGAAATACAAACACAAAGTTTTTAATTTGTCAATAATGACGTGGGGTTTCACTGGATATCTTGTAATATTATCGTAAATAATATCTTTACTTTCGTATTGTTGATGCGAGTCTTACAGGAGAAAGAGCATAGGTATAGCAAAATGCCGCTCAATGCCACATTTGTAATTTAAAATTTTGAGATTATCACTCCGTGCTAAAATCACGAAGATGTACTCAAACATACAATAGGAATTATAAGGTATGTAAAAACCATAAAAATTAACGCGAATCTTTATCTACTAATAAACATATGTTGTTTTTATAAAAACAACAATAATGGAATTAAGACTGACCATTTTGCAACTACAAAAGAAATATATGAACTAAAATGATTTTGAATTGGATATTGCCGCCAGCCTTGCAACATGTAACTGAGGTGGTTAGGATAACAAATTGCAATAGGTTAGGATAACAAAAATTAATGTGTGTAACTGTGCAATTCATTTATTTTTCATTTTTTTTTTTTTTATTTTCAAAATCAGTGAGCTGAGTTTAGTCAAATATTTCATTTATATTTAAAAAAAAAAGGGGATTCGAGCTCATTAATCAGCCGGTCGCGGATCACCGTGTGACTGCACTCGGTGTTACACCGATACAAATCCGAGACAACCCAACCACACATGATGAGTTGTGCCCAAGGGTAACCCGGATTCGCGTAAGTTTTTTTTTTTATTGATTCGGGGATGGATTTCTGGCCTACACGATCAGCTCGGAAGAACTGGGAATCGGTGATAATATAAATCAAAAAGCTAATTTTGACCGGAATACAATTCTTTCAGTCCGGCTTTAAATGGACTGCAGCGTGAGTTGTAAAGATTGTCCCTGTTTTATTTGGATAGAAGTAAACAGCAACGACTTAGCAATTGATCTACATATGAATCTATTAACCACACATGAATCTAGTAGAGCACGGAGTGCCAACAATATTGGTGCCACTGTCTGAGAATATAGTTTTAGGTCATCCACGACGACGAATAATCAACGAAAAGCGCTTAAGTATGTTGTACCAATAGAAGCGACGATCTTGATTGGAAAGGTGGTAGAAGCGTATGTTTTTCCCAGTATGAAAGTGTATTAAGACGCGTAACTCCCAAATAATCGAGAAATGGTATTAAGTATAAAAGCGAACTGTAAGAATCTATCCGCTTGATTATTTATTAAACAATCATACTTTTTCACATAGCAAACCTTCTGAGCTATCATGGCAAGACGTAACCTAGTCTTTTCGACTTCAAGGTTCGTAGGATATATTTCTTGAAATGTATATTGACATCTATGAGGTGGATTTGTTTTGAAGACGGGGGTCATTTCAGCGGCAATGACATTTTACAACTATGAGGCTAATTCTAGTCGAGGAAAATGAATTGATTTGATAAGTGCCATCTTAGTTTTGCTGGCTAACGATTTAGTAAAATTTTCTCCGTTTGAACTAATTATAAGGATGTACACTACTCCGCGTATGCTTTAACAAACCTATACGATCAACTAACCTAGCGATTGCGAATAAAATTTTCCATTTTGTATAACTACTTCGAAAAAGGCGCTTAACATCAAATTATAACAAGGACTGCTAGGATAGAGCGGATATGAAATGGAAATGGACATCTACATTTCCGGAATTCGATTTGATTATAAGTGAATCCCTAGCCCTGTGTTTAGTATCCAAATCGTCGTATCCTGCCAGAACGTCGTCAACGTACATGCACTTTAGTAAAATGGGAGTAGTTAAAATTCAGTATCATGGGTCAACTGAAATAATGTCTAAATAGCTTGATAGGAATTAGAATGTGCTACAGTTTGCAGCTCGTAATCTTGAATAGTATTACTGGTTATACACAATTAATGCAAAGTCTGTGGTGCTTTATCGGTAAAAATTGGTCCACTTAAGAGCATATTCTAAATTCTGGGTATATACGCGAATAAAAGATGTGCACAGGATAAGATACACAGGATTTATCAGAGGAAGATTGTGATAATTAAAGTGGAGCTACATTCATAAAGTGTGTCCTAAATTGCATTTGATCTGATTTTTTATTGGAATCTGTTTCCTTTATATCTTTATATGGCAAGTGAACCTTGACGACTCTACAAGATCACCTTTACCAAAGCCAGTATGTTTTTGTATATGATAATATCATATAATCTATTTTCCAAAGAACGATGTTGTTATTGCCATGTTATGTGAAAATTTCTTCATAATTTGGTATGTAGGCACCACAAGGTTGGACTTGGATCTTATTACGGCAGCTCCCACAGACCGCACTATATGGTGCTAGTGGGAGAATAAAATGTCATTCGAAAACATTCTTTGGGTTTTTTGAACACCTTATTAGTGTCCTATTTACCTAATTTCGCCCTGGGGCGAACCCCACCTAGCAACATATTGTGTTAATACTACCAAAAATGTTACAGTATTAGGCGATTAGATACACTTTTATTATTATATATTGCGAAGTGTTTAACTTAATACCTCAATTAAGTCAGCAAAATCTACACCGTAAATGTAAAAAGGGGGGCGAAAATGTGTATACTTCATTGGAGCAAGGAGCCTGGCTTTTTAACTTGAAACATATTATGGGGAAGGGTATATAAATTTACTATGACTACATAAATTACACTTTTTCGGTACAAGTTCATCCTTTTTTAATACCGGGTTATTAATGATAAAATCTTTTTTCATAAGGGCAATCAATACTTAATTAATTAACTTTATTCCTATAACTGTTAAATCATTTTTTCATATGTTTATGCTGAAATCGTTCAGTTGATAAAGATAGAGATGAAAAGGTTTGTGAACAAAATAGAAGAAATGCCAAAAATTTTATTTTGTTTTTGTTTTTCTATGATGCCTTTTCAATTAAGCTAAGGATCTTAACACGTATTTGGGTAGCAATGAAAATAAAAAAAGGAAATAAAAACACAAAGTTTTTAATTTGTCAATAACGACGTGGGGTTTCACTGGATATCTTGTAATATTATCGTAAATAATATCTTTTCTTTCGTATTGTTGATGCGAGTCTTACAGGAGAAAGAGCATAAGTATAGCAAACTGCCGCTCAATGCCAAATTTGTTATTTAGAATTTTGAGATTATCACTCTGTGCTAAAATCACGAAGATGTACTCAAACATACTATAGGAATTATAAGTTATGTAAAAACAATAAAAATTAACGCGAATCTTTATCTACTAAGAAAAATATGTTGTTTTTATAAAAACAACAATAATGGAATTAAGACTGACCATTTTGCAACTACAAAAGAAATATATGAACTAAAATGATTTTGAATTGGATATTGCCGCCAGCCTTGCAACATGTAACTGAGGTGGTTAGGATAACAAATTGCAATAGGTTAGGATAACAAATTAATGTGTGTAACTGTGTAATTCATTTATTTTTCATTTTTTTGTGTGAGTCGTAAATATTGTCCCTGTTTTATTTGGATAGAAATAAACAGCAACGACTTAGCAATTGATCTAAATATGAATCTATTAACCGCACATAAGTCTAGTAGAGCACGGAGTGCCAACGAAATTGGCACCACTGTCTGAGAATATAGTTTTAAGTCATCCAAGACGACGAATAAATTAACGAAAAGCGCTTAAGTATGTTGTACCAATAGAAGCGACAATTTTGATTGAAAGGGTAGTAGAAGCCTATGTTTTTCTCAATATGAAAGTGTTTTAAGACGCGTAACTCCCAAATAATCGAGAAATGGTATCAAGTATAAAAGCGAACTTTAAGAATCTATCCGCCTGATTATTTATTAAACAATCATACTTTTTCACATAGCAAACCTTCTGAGCTATCATGACAAACCCTTAACTAGTCTTTTCGACTTCATTCATTCTTGAAATGTATATTGACATCTATGAGGTGGATTTCTTTTATAAAGTAAACGAAAAGCTATAATTATAGAGTGTTAGGCTTTTTCTAAACTAGAACAATGGTTTAAAACATCCTGATATTGCTATAGGTACATGACACTTAATTTTACGCTTTTCAATATCGATATCTAAAACAACGAAATCTTGAATATCATGACGTTGTCTTTGAGTTGCATGCCACCAAATTCGTGACGATGACAAGTCTGAGGTTGAAAGACCTCGTCTGCCTAAGTTGGCAAGATTGCCTTGTCCACGTAATCTGACCAATATTTTCATGAATTCTACGAATCCTATTCGCAACAAAGGTAGTCCAAGTAGAGGGGATTTTCGTTAGCCAGGAGAAGACAGGCCATTAATATTTTTTTTTTTTTTTTTTTTTTTTTTTTTGAAAAACATCATCCATTTCAGCGGCAATGACATTTTACAACTATGAGGCTGAAACTGTGCCGCATAATTCTAGTCGAGGAAAATCAATTGATTTGATAGGTGCCAATTTAGTTTTGCTGGAAAACAATTTAGTACAATTTCTTTCGTTTGAACTAATTTTACGGATGTACACTACTCCGCGTATGCTTTAATAAACCTATACGATCAACTAACCTAGCGATTGCGAATAAAATTTTCCGTTTTGCATAACTACTTCGAAAAAGGCGCTTAACATCAAATTATAACAAGGACTGCTAGGATAGAGCGGATATGAAATGGAAATGGACATTTCCGGAATTCGATTTGATTATAAGTGAATCCCTAGCCCTGTGTTTAGTATCCAAATCGTCGTATCCTGCCAGAACGTCGTCAACGTACATGCACTTTAGTAAGATGTGAGCAGTTAAAATTCAGTATTATGGGTCAACTGTAATATTGTCTAAATAGCTTGACAGGAATTAGAATGTGCTACAGTTTGCAGCTCGTAATCTTGAATAGTATTACTGGCCATACACAATTAATGCAAAGTCTGTGGTGCTTTATGGGTAAAAATTGGCCCACTTCAGAGCATGTTCTAAATTCTGGGTATATACGCGAATAAAAGATGTGCACAGGATAAGATACACAGGATTTATCATAGGAAGATTGTGATAATTAAGGTGGAGCTACATTCGTAAAGTGTGTCCTAAAATGCATTTGCTCTGATTTTTTATTGGAATCTGTTTCCTTTATACAAGATCACCTATATCAAAGCCAGTATGTTGTTGTATATGAGTGTGATTTCCATATAATATCATATAATCTTCTTTCCGAAGAACGATGTTGTTATTGCCATGTTATGTGAAAATTTCTTCATAATTTGGTATGTAGGCACCACAAGGTTGGACTTGGATCTTTTACGGCAGCTCCCACAGACCGCACTATATGGTGCTTGTGGGAGAATAAAATGTCATTCGAAAACATTCTTTGGGTTTTTGAACGCCTTATTAGAGTCCTATTTACCTAATTTCGCCCTGGGGCGAACCCCACGTAGCAACATATTGTGTTAATACTACCAAAAATGTTACAGTCTTAGGCGATTAGATATACTTTTATTATTATATATTGCGAAGTGTTTAACTTAATACCTCAATTAAGTCAGCAAAATCTACACCGTAAATGTAAAAAGGGGTCGAAAATGTGTATACTTCATTGGAGCAAGGAGCCTGGCTTTTTAACTTGAAACATATTATGGGGAAGGGTATATAAATTTACTATGACTACATAAATTACACTTTTTCGGTACAAGTTCATCCTTTTTAATACCGGGTTATTAATGATAAAATCTTTTTTCATAAGGGCAATCAATACTTAATTAATTAACTTTATTCCTATAACTGTTAAATCATTTTTTCATATGTTTATGCTGAAATCGTTCAGTTGATAAAGATAGAGATGAAAAGGTTTGTGAACAAAATAGAAGAAATGCCAATTATTTTATTTTTGTTTTTGTTTTTCTATGATGCCTTTTCAATTAAACTAAAGATCTTAACACGTGTTTGGGTAGCAATGAAAATAAAAAAAGGAAATAAAAACACAAAGTTTTTAATTTGTCAATAATGACGTGGGGTTTCACTGGATATCTTGTAATATTATCGTAAATAATATCTTTACTTTCGTATTGTTGATGCGAGTCTTACAGGAGAAAGAGCATAGGTATAGCAAACTGCCGCTCAATGCCACATTTGTAATTTAAAATTTTGAGATTATCACTCCGTGCTAAAATCACGAAGATGTACTCAAACATACAATAGGAATTATAAGGTATGTAAAAACCATAAAAATTAACGCGAATCTTTATCTACTAATAAACATATGTTGTTTTTATAAAAACAACAATAATGGAATTAAGACTGACCATTTGCAACTACAAAAGAAATATATGAACTAAAATGATTTTGAATTGGATATTGCCGCCAGCCTTGCAACATGTAACTGAGGTGGTTAGGATAACAAATTGCAATAGGTTAGGATAACAAAATTAATGTGTGTAACTGTGCAATTCATTTATTTTTCATTTTTTTTTTTTATTTTCAAAATCAGTGAGCTGAGTTTAGTCAAATATTTCATTTATATTTAAAAAAAAAAAGGGGATTCGAGCTCATTAATCAGCCGGTCGCGGATCACCGTGTGACTGCACTCGGGGTTACACCGACACAAATCCGAGACAACCCAACCACACATGATGAGTTGTGCCCAAGGGTAACCCGGACTCGCGTAAGTTTTTTTTTATTGATTCGGGGATGGATTTCTGGCCTACACGATCAGCTCGGAAGAACTGGGAATCGGTGATAATATAAATCAAAAAGCTAATTTTGACCGGAATACAATTCTTTCAGTCCGGCTTTAAATGGACTGCAGCGTGAGTTGTAAAGATTGTCCCTGTTTTATTTGGATAGAAGTAAACAGCAACGACTTAGCAATTGATCTACATATGAATCTATTAACCGCACATGAATCTAGTAGAGCACGGAGTGCCAACAATATTGGTGCCACTGTCTGAGAATATAGTTTTAGGTCATCCACGACGACGAATAAATCAACGAAAAGCGCTTAAGTATGTTGTACCAATAGAAGCGACGATCTTGATTGGAAAGGTGGTAGAAGCGTATGTTTTTCCCAGTATGAAAGTGTATTAAGACGCGTAACTCCCAAATAATCGAGAAATGGTATTAAGTATAAAAGCGAACTTTAGAATCTATCCGCTTGATTAATTATTAAACAATCATACTTTTTCACATAGCAAACCTTCTGAGCTATCATGACAAGACGTAACCTAGTCTTTTCGACTTCAAGGTTCGTAGGATATATTTCTTGAAATGTATATTGACATCTATGAGGTGGATTTGTTTTGAAGACGGGGGTCATTTCAGCGGCAATGACATTTACAACTATGAGGCTAATTCTAGTCGAGGAAAATGAATTGATTTGATAAGTGCCATCTTAGTTTTGCTGGCTAACGATTTAGTAAAATTTTCTCCGTTTGAACTAATTATAAGGATGTACACTACTCCGCGTATGCTTTAACAAACCTATACGATCAACTAACCTAGCGATTGCGAATAAAATTTTCCATTTTGTATAACTACTTCGAAAAAGGCGCTTAACATCAAATTATAACAAGGACTGCTAGGATAGAGCGGATATGAAATGGAAATGGACATCTACATTTCCGGCATTCGATTTGATTATAAGTGAATCCCTAGCCCTGTGTTTAGTATCCAAATCGTCGTATCCTGCCAGAACGTCGTCAACGTACATGCACTTTAGTAAAATGGGAGTAAAATTGAGTATCATGGGTCAACTGAAATAATGTCTAAATAGCTTGATAGGAATTAGAATGTGCTACAGTTTGCAGCTCGTAATCTTGAATAGTATACTGGTTATACACAATTAATGCAAAGTCTGTGGTGCTTTATCGGTAAAAATTGGTCCACTTAAGAGCATATTCTAAATTCTGGGTATACACGCGAATGAAGATGTACACAGGACAAGATACACAGGATTTATCAGAGGAAGATTGTGAGGATTTAGTTGGAACTGCATTCGTAAAGTGTGTTCTAAATTTCATTTGCTCTTATTTTTTAGTGGAATCTGTTTCCTTTATATCTTTATGGCAAGTGAGCCTTGACGACTCTACAAGATCACCTATATCAAAACCAGTATGTTTTTGTATATGAGTGTGATTTCCATATAATATTATATAATCTTCTTTCCAAAGAACGATGTTGTTATTGTCATGTTATGTGAAAATTTCTTCATAATTGGTATGTAGGCACCACAAATTTGGACTTGGATCTTTTTACGGCAGCTCCCGCAGACCGCACTATATGGTGCTTGTGGGAGAATAAAATGCCATTCGAAACCATGTTTGGGTTTTTTGAACACCTTATTAGAGTCCTATTTGCCTAAATTCTAAAATTATTTCCCTGGGCGAAATCCCCACCTAGCAACATACTTAGTTAATACTACCAAAAATGTTGCAGTCTTATGAGATTAGATATACTTTTATTATTAAATATTGCGAAGTGTTTAACTTAATACCTCAATTAAGTCAGCAAAGTCTACACCGCAAATGTAAAAAGGGGGTGTATACTTCATTGGAACAAGGAGCCTGGCTTTTTAACTTGAAACATATTATGGGGAAGGCTACATAAATTTACTATAAGTACATATCGCAAAATAAACTGCCGCCTAATGCCTAATTTGTTAGGTAGAATTTTGACATTATCACTCTGTCACAAAGATGTACTCAAACAAACTATTAGAATTATAAGGTATGTAAAAACAATAAAAATTAACGCGAATCTTTCTCTACTAATAAACATATGCTGTTTTTATAAAAACAACAATAATGGAAGTAAGACTAAGCATTTTGCAACAACAAAAGGAATATATGAACTAAAAAGATTCTGAAATGGAGATTGCCGCCAGCCTTGCAACATGTAACTGAGGTGGTTAGGATAACAAATCAATAGGTTAGGTTAACAAATTAATGTGTGTAACCGTGCAATTTATTTATTTTTCATTATTATTTTATTTTCAAAATCAGCTGTATGCTAGATTAGCTGAGGTTAGTCAAATATTTCATTTATAGTTTAAGAAAAAAGTGGATTCGAGCTCATTAATCAGCCGGTCGCGGGTCACCGTGTGACTGCACTCGGGTTACACCGATACAAATCCGAGACAACCCAACCACACATGATGAGTTGTGCCCAAGGGTAACACGGACTCGCGTAAGTTTGGGTTTATTGATTCGGGGATGGATTTCTGGCCTACACGATCAGCTCGGAAGAACTGGGAATCGGTAATAATATGAATCAAAAAGCAGATTTTGACCGGCATACAATTCTTTCAGTCCGGCTTTAAATGGACTGCAGCGTGAGTTGCGAATATTGTCCCTGTTTTATTTGGATAGAAGTAAACAGCAACAACTTAGCAATTGATCTACAAATGCATCTATTAACCGCAGATGAATCTAATAGTGCACGGAGTGCCAACGAAATTGGCACCACTGTCTGAGATATAGTTTTAGGTCATCCACGACGACGAATAAATCAACGAAAAGCGCTTAAGTATGTTGTACCAATAGAAGCGACAATTTTGATTGGAAGGGTAGTAGAAGTGTTTTAAGACGCGTAACTCCCAAATAATCGAGAAATGGTATTAAGTATAAAAGCGAACCTTAAGAATCTATCCGCTTGATTATTTATTAAACAATCATACTTTTCACATAACAAACCTTCTGAGCTATCATGACAAGACGTAACCTAGTCTTTTCGATTTTCAAGGTTCGTAGATATTTTTCTTGAAATGTATATTGACATCTATGAGGTGGATTTGTTTATAAAGTAAACGAAAAGCCATAGTTATACAGTTTTCTAAACTAGAACAATGGTTTAAAGCATCCTGATATTGCGGTAGTTTCAGACAATTAATTTTACGCTTTTCAATATCGATATCTAAAAAACTAAATCTTGAATATCCTGACGCTGTCGTTGTGTTGCATGCCACCAAATTCGTGACGATGACAGCTCTGAGTGTGAAAGACCTCGGCTGCCTAAGTTTGGCAAGATTTACTTGTCCACGTATTCTGACCAATATTTTCTTGATTTCTACGAACCCAAGTAAAGGGGATTTTCGTTTGCCAGGAGAAGACGGGCCAAAAATATTTTTTTTTAACTTCCGCATAATTCTAGTCAATGAAAATGAATTGATTTGATAGGTGTCATCTTAGTTTTGTTGGAAAACAATTTAGTAAATTTTCTCCATTTGAACTAATTACAAGGATGTAAACTACTCCGCGTATGCTTTAACAAACCAATGGGATCAAATACCTTAGCGTTTGCGGAGAAGCTTTCCCATTTTGTATAACTACTGTGAAGATAGGGTTTGTCATTAAATTGGAACATATGTAACATCTAACCAAAGGGGTAATAGGATATAGCGGACATTAGATGTCCATTCCGGAATTCGAATTTCACGGGCCCTAAGTCATTTATAAGTGGATCCCCAGACCAGTGTTTAGAATCTAAATCGTTGTATCCTGCCAGAACGTCGTCAACGAACGTGCACTTTAGTAAGATGTGAGCAGTTAAAATTCAGTATCATGGGTCAACTGTAATAATGTCTGAATAGCTTTATAGGAATTAGAATGTGCTACAGTTTGCAGCTCGTAATCTTAAATAGTATTACTGGTTATACGCAATTAATGCAAAGTCTGTGGTGCTTTATCGGTAAAAATTGGCCCACTTCAGAGCATATTCTAAATTCTGGGTATACACGCGAATGAAAGATGTGCACAGGACAAGATACACAGGATTTATCAGAGGAATATTGTGAGGATTCAGGTGGAACAACATTCGTAAAGTATGTCCTAAATTCATTTGCTCTTATTTTTTTGTGGAATCCGTTTCCTTTATATCTTTATGGCAAGTGAGCGTTGACGACACTACAAGATCACCTTTACCAAAGCCAGTATGTTTTTGTATATGAGTGTGATTTGCACATAATATAATATAATCTTCTTTCCAAAGAACGATGTTGTTATTGCCATGTTATTTGAAAATTTCTTCATAATTTGGTATGTAGTCACCACAAGGTTGGACATGGATCTTTTTACGGCAGCTCCCACAGACCACACTACATGGTGCTTGTGGGAGAATAAAATGCCATTCGAAACTATGCTTTGGGTTTTTGAACACCTTATTTGAGTACTATTTGCCTAAATTCTAAAATTATTTCCCTGGGGTGAAATCCCCACCTAGCAACATATTGAGTTAATACTACCAAAAATGTTGCAATCTTAGGCGATTAGATATACTTTTATTATTAAATATTGCGAAGTGTTTAACTTAATACCTCAATTAAGTCAGCAAAATCTACACCGTAAATGTAAAAAGGGGTCGAAAATGTGTATACTTCATTGGAGCAAGGAGCCTGGCTTTTTAACTTGAAACATATTATGGGGAAGGGTATATAAATTTACTATGACTACATAAATTACACTTTTTCGGTACAAGTTCATCCTTTTTAATACCGGGTTATTAATGATAAAATCTTTTTCATAAGGGCAATCATACTTAATTAATTAACTTTATTCCTATAACTGTTAAATCATTTTTCATATGTTTATGGTGAAATCGTTCAGTTGATAAGATAGAGATGAAAAGGTTTGTGAACAAAATAGAAGAAATGCCAATAATTTTATTTTTGTTTTTGTTTTTCTATGATGCCTTTTCAATTAAGCTAAAGATCTTAACACGTGTTTGGGTAGCAATGAAAATAAAAAAAGGAAATAAAACACAAAGTTTTTAATTTGTCAATAATGACGTGGGGTTTCACTGGATATCTTGTAATATTATCGTAAATAATATCTTTACTTTCGTATTGTTGATTCGAGTCTTACAGGAGAAAGAGCATAGGTATAGCAAACTGCCGCTCAATGCCACATTTGTAATTTAAAATTTTGAGATTATCACTCTGTGCTAAAATCACGAAGATGTACTCAAACATACTATAGGAATTATAAGGTATATAAAAACCATAAAAATTAACGCGAATCTTTATCTACTAATAAACATATGTTGT
The DNA here is from genome assembly GCF_030504385.1 of Musca domestica. Lineage (NCBI taxonomy): Eukaryota > Metazoa > Arthropoda > Insecta > Diptera > Muscidae > Musca > Musca domestica. Next base: position 67,219 of record NW_026712123.1, read on the forward strand.
TTTTATAAAAACAACAATAATGGAATTAAGACTGGCCATTTTGCAACTACAAAAGAAATATATGAACTAAAATGATTTTGAATTGGATATTGCCGCCAGCCTTGCAACATGTAACTGAGGTGGTTAGGATAACAAATTGCAATAGGTTAGGATAACAAATTAATGTGTGTAACTGTGCAATTCATTTATTTTTCATTTTTTTTTTTTTTTTTATTTTCAAAATCAGTGAGCTGAGTTTAGTCAAATATTTCATTTATTTTTAAGAAAAAAAGGGGATTCGAGCTCATAATCAGCCGGTCGCGGATCACCGTGTGACTGCACTCGGGGTTACACCGACACAAATCCGAGACAACCCAACCACACATGATGAGTTGTGCCCAAGGGTAACACGGATTCGCGTAAGTTTTGTTTTTATTGATTCGGGGATGGATTTCTGGCCTGCACGATCAGCTCGGAAGAACTGGGAATCGGTGATAATATGAATCAAAAAGCAGATTTTGACCGGCATACAATTCTTTCAGTCCGGCTTTAAATGGACTGCAGCGTGAGTTGCGAATATTGTCCCTGTTTATTTGGATAGAAGTAAACAGCAACAACTTAGCAATTGATCTACAAATGCATCTATTAACCGCAGATGAATCTAATAGTGCACGGAGTGCCAACGAAATTGGCACCACTGTCTGAGATAATAGTTTAGGTCATCCACGACGACGAATAAATCAACGAAAAGCGCTTAAGTATGTTGTACCAATAGAAGCGACAATTTTGATTGGAAGGGTAGTAGAAGTGTTTTAAGACGCGTAACTCCCAAATAATCGAGAAATGGTATTAAGTATAAAAGCGAACTTTAAGAATCTATCCGCTTGATTATTTATTAAACAATCATACTTTTTCACATAACAAACCTTCTGAGCTATCATGACAAGACGTAACCTAGTCTTTTCGATTTAAGGTTCGTAGGATATTTTTCTTGAAATGTATATTGACATCTATGAGGTGGATTTGTTTTATAAAGTAAACGAAAAGCCATAGTTATACAGTTTTCTAAACTAGAACAATGGTTTAAAGCATCCTGATATTGCGGTAGTTTCAGACAATTAATTTTACGCTTTTCAATATCGATATCTAAAAAACTAAATCTTGAATATCCTGACGCTGTCGTTGTGTTGCATGCCACCAAATTCGTGACGATGACAGCTCTGAGGGTGAAAGACCTCGGCTGCCTAAGTTGGCAAGATTTACTTGTCCACGTATTCTGACCAATATTTTCTTGATTTCTACGAACCCAAGTAAAGGGGATTTTCGTTTGCCAGGAGAAGACGGGCCAAAAATATTTTTTTTTTAACTTCCGCATAATTTTAGTCAATAAAAATGAATTGATTTGATAGGTGTCATCTTTGTTTTGCTGGAAAACAATTTAGTAAAATTTTCTCCATTTGAACTAATTACAAGGATGTAAACTACTCCGCGTATGCTTTAACAAACCTATGGGATCAAATACCTTAGCGTTTGCGGAGAAGCTTTCCCATTTTGTATAACTACTGTGAAGATAGGGTTTGTCATTAAATTAGAACATATGTAATATCTAACCAAAGGGGTAATAGGATATAGCGGACATTAGATGTCCATTTCCGGAATTCGAATTTCACGGGCCCTAAGTCATTTATAAGTGGATCCCCAGACCAGTGTTTAGTATCTAAATCGTTGTATCCTGCCAGAACGTCGTCAACGTACGTGCACTTTAGTAAGATGTGAGCAGTTAAAATTCAGTATCATGGGTCAACTGTAATAATGTCTGAATAGCTTGATAGGAATTAGAATGTGCTACAGTTTGCAGCTCGTAAGCTTCGTATAAAATTGGCCCACTTCAGAGCATATTCTAAATTCTGGGTATACACGCGAATGAAAGATGTGCACAGGACAAGATACACAGGATTTATCAGAGGAATATTGTGAGGATTCAGGTGGAACAACATTCGTAAAGTGTGTCCTAAATTTCATTTGCTCTTATTTTTTAGTGGAATCCGTTTCCTTTATATCTTTATGGCAAGTGAGCGTTGACGACACTACAAGATCACCTTTACCAAGCCAGTATGTTTTGTATATGAGTGTGATTTGCACATAATATAATATAATCTTCTTTCCAAAGAACGATGTTGTTATTGCCATGTTATTTGAAAATTTCTTCATAATTTGGTATGTAGTCACCACAAGGTTGGACATGGATTTTTTTTACGGCAGCTCCCACAGACCACACTACATGGTGCCTGTGGGAGAATAAAATGCCATTCGAAACTATGCTTTGGGTTTTTGAACACCTTATTAGAGTCCTATTTGCCTAAATTCTAAAATTATTTCCCTGGGGCGAAATCCCCACTTAGCAACATATTGGGTTAATACTACCAAAATGTTGCAGTCTTATGAGATTAGATATACTTTTATTATTATATATTGCGAAGTGTTTAACTTAATACCACAATTAAGTCAGCAAAGTCTACACCGTAAATGTGAAAAGGAAGCGAAAATGTGTATAATTCATTGGAGCAAGGAGACTGGCTTTTTAACTTGAAACATATTATGGGGAAGGGTATATAAAATTACTATGAGTACATAAATAACACTTTTTTGGTACAGGCTCATTCTTTTTTAATACGATTTTATCATTAGTAACCATAAAATTCATAAGGGCAATCAATTCTTAATTAATTAACTTTATTCCTTTAACTGTTAAATCATTTTTTCATATGTTTGAAATGAAAACTCTTTTGGTTTATTGTGGAAGTCGCAAAATGCGATTTCCCCTTACTTTGTTCAAATTAGAACGGAAATAATATTATCTTATAAAATTAATTTAAGCTAAATGAAAAATAAAGTGAACGTGGGAAACGCTTAGTAAGCATAATGCATGCTTACTATCTCGGAGTAGTGCGGACGACACACCTCAATAAAGTGAGAGTGTAAAGTTACATACTGAAGGTATTGTAACTTGAGTAAAAGCATATTATTAGTTGGATACAGAAGGTATGCCAACTTGGACAAATGTGTCAACCAGTATGATACGTTGTCGTACGGAAGGTATGGCAACATGGATGAAACAAACACACTACACCTCCCTTTTTAACAAAGAACAATCATCGGTTTAAATTGATTATTCTTAGTTGAATTTAATTCATATAATTTTATAGTTGATGAATTTTATTCATATAAATTTTATATGAATTTTATTCATATAAAATTTAGTTTAATGTTTAACTTGTAACTCATATTTTTTTGTGTATAGAGACTAATGCTTACAAATATATGTAACGTTATTTGTTAAATAGGGTTATAATTTTTGTTCTATAATATATTTTGTAGTAAAAAAAATTATTATATGAGAATAACGAAAAATAGAACATTTTTTTGACTTAAGGCGATATTTTTAAAATATAATTTATGGTTTGTAAAAATCAAATATAATTTATAACATTTTGTTGTGGGGTCTTAAATTTTCATTTAAGTGATTTAATATGTTTTTTTTTTTCATTATTTTACATATATACCTTTTTTATTATTATTATTTTTTATTAATTAATAGATATATTCTTATATATTAGTTTACTAAGTCGAATTGAAAAGTTAAATGCTCTAAAGTGGATTTAGACCAAAGTATGTTTATATATATTATTACTATATATTTTATTATTATATTTCATAGGTACTGGCCAGTTATCTATGTTTTATGTAAGTATTATAATTTATTGTATGTATATGCTAAATTTATACGTACGTATATTTAAGAGGCAGCTAAAAAAATAATGCATTGAACAATTTTAAACGGTTTTTATGTACTTCAATATTTTTTCTGTCCGACAATGACAGTGAGCAATTCCCATAAGAATCGATATTTTCGACAGAGTATCTTTGAATAATAGTTCCAATTTATGGCCGCCATTATTCTCTACTAGTACTAAATCTCCTATTTGTACGTGTAAAGGATTAGCCGTTTTGTCATATTGTAATTTATTGGAGAATTTTGATTGAGTAATCATTTTGGCTGCTCGTTGTCTTGCCATTTGGAGTCTGTACTTCACTTCTTTTTCATAAGAGTCAACATTATAAAGTGGATCTACAGTGTTTAGGCCAAGAGAATCAATGGTAGTCGGAATTTTGCGGAAAACTAATTCCTACGGACAATAACCATGGACTGCTGATGGAGTAGTATTAAAACAGTATGTAAAATATTTAAGCCATTCGTCCCAATTCGTTCGTTCTAATGACACATAAGAACGAATATATTCATTAATTGTCCTATGTGACCTTTCTACGGATCCAACTGTTTGATGGTGGTATGCTGTCGAGGAAGAATGTTTCACATCCAACATCTTAAAAGTTCCTGCAGGGTCTGGTTTTTATACTCAGTTCCTCTGTCAGTTAAAAACTTTTCTCATTGGTCCATATGTAAGTACAAAGTTTTCAAATATTGTCGTAGCTATTGTTTTTGCCGTTTATAGGGTACTGGTACTCACCAGGTACTTGGTGAGATCACATATTATTGTCATAGCGCATTCGTTACCGCTGTTTGACTTAATAAACGGACCTATTCTATCAATAAAGAGAATATCAAAGGCACTTGCTGGGGTTTCCGTTATACACATAGATTCTTTCGTCCTTTTAATGGACTTGTTCTCTTGGCATTTACTGCAATTTTTAACATAGTTTTTGATGTCTTTAGACATTCCTTTCCAACGATATTTAGTGCGGAGTTTTTCTGACATTCTTTTGATGCCAGGGTGACCTCCGTATAATGGGTCATTATGATACGTTTGTAGGAGTTTTCTTTTCTGCTCGTCAGCAGATATTTTCTCTAATTTTGGCATTAACGCTATTGCTAGTTTATTTAATAACTGGTTCGCACAGTTTTTGAAATCATTGATTCGAATCATATTGAATAAATCCTCATTTAATGGGAGTTGCAATTTGAATATTCCCTTATTACCGGTTATTTTCTTCAACCTAGGAATGAATTGACTTAGATCAAAGCCTCCATTAGCAATAAGGTCATCAATCTTTACATTTTTTAAAGTTTTTCTCCCATATTTAAGGCTACACTTTGGAGTTGTTCCAGAGAGAGAAATTTTTAGGCGAACACTTTTCTTTACCTCCTTTGCATTTAGTGGTTCGTAGACCCTAGGAATGTCTGACACGCTTGTTAATTTTTATCTTTTTGTGTTTGGTCTTTTTTTGATTTAGACCGCGTTGTTACCATATAGAGTCTCTTTATATCTTAATATGGTCAAAATCAATTCTGGAGAGGGCATCGGCTCCACAGCTGTCCCTTCCTTTTATGTACTGTATTTCAAAGTCATATTCTTCTAGGTCCAACCCTCAACCCGGTTAATTTTGAAGATGGATTCTTCAAAGAGAACAAGTAGGTCAATGGGCGGTGATCACTTCTCACCAAAAATTTTGTATCAGATATGTATGGTCTGAAGTATTTTATTGCCCAATGTACTGCTGCGAGTTCTTGTTCAATTACAGATTTGTTGCTTTCACCTTTGGTAAAGGATCTTGATGCATATGCCACGGGTAATTGTACATTCTTATGCTCTTGGCTTAGAACGGCACCGGCAAGCATATTTACTTGCATCGGATGTAATGCAAACTTGTTTATTGAAATCGGGGTACTGGAGTATTATTGGGCTTAAAAAGTGAATTCTTTAAATACTCAAAGCATTTTGACACTCTTCAGTCCAAATAAACTTTGCATTTTTCCTAGTTAGTTTTGTATTGGCAGAGGGTATTCTGCAAAATTCGTTATAGATCTTCTGTAGTAATTACAAAGGCAAGAAACCTTTTAGTTTCGTCCGCGCTTTTTGGGGTGGGATATGTTTGGATGGCTTCATATTTTGTGTTATAGGGAAGAATTCCCTTGTCAGTGCATTTATGACCCAAAAAGGTTACTTCATGTCTGGATATAGTACACTTATCAGCTTCAGATATATTTTCTGCACGTCGTAAAGACATCCCGCAAATTTTTCAATCATATGTTTTTCTGAGCATCCAATTAAGATGAGATCATCCATATACAGTAACGCCTGTTCAGGCGTAAGACCAGAAAATGCTATTGACATCATTCTTGGAAGGAGTTTCGGCGCTACCTTGATTCCATAAAGCGAAATGATTCTTCTTTCGTGGAGAATGAGTTATATCCTAGACTCCTCTTTATGATGACAATCAGACAGACATTTGATCCAGACAGGAAAAAATATTTTTCTCGACCTAGTTGGTTTAGAATATTTTCGATTATTGGTAAGGATATTTGTCCGCTATTAACATTTATTATATGCAAAATGTCTGAAAAATTCAAAATAGGGATTTTTTTTTTTGTTAGCCTTTCAATATTTCTTCACTACGATCGTACCGGGGGTATTGTATCTGTTTGACACTATAATCGGAGAAGTTTCC